>NC_034606.1:51173476-51233028 GCF_900095145.1 Mus pahari | reverse complement strand
AAAGAAAGAAAGAAAGAAAGAAAGAAAGAAAGAAAGAAAGAAAGAAAATCACTACAGCAACTCAGTGAATAAAACTGCTCCTAATCCTGACAAACTAAGTTTGTTCAATCCCCAGGACCCATAGAATGAAAGGAGAAAACAACTCCTACAAGCTGACTACTGACCTCTACCTATGTGCTGTGGCACATATACACACATAAAATACATAAATAAAATAAAATACTTTTAAATAATAATAAAAATAAATCTTTTTTTAAAAATTAAGTCCTACCTTGCTGACTCTGTGATGTGAAGTGTTTCCCCAAATTATTACTTCCTTCTTCTTCAGTTTACTTAAGTTATTTGTTTACCTCCAGTTGTGTTACCTGATGTGTAAGGAACCTACAAGAAGCGTATGTAAATGTAAAAGCCCACTCTGAGGCGGAGAGTGCTCGGACTTCCCTATACATACCTCTGCAACTCCTTGTAAATCTTAATTATTTCAACATTAAACGTTGTAAACCCCACAGGAATAGAATGAGCTCTGGGTCCCTCATCTCTGGCCCATGCCACCTCCCTGGACAGCATCACTTCTAATTTCACACCATGCTGCCATATGGCTACGACATAATGAGCTTACCCAAGGTTGACTGTGAAACACAGAGCTGATTTCAAAGTGTTTGTGGTTACAAGGGTGGCAGTAACACCTCTGGAGAGGAACGGCCACACAGCACTTGATAACCTCCTGAGGACAAAGTCCTGCACTGGGAATGCCCTGGGCATAAGGCACACACTTAAGGAGATTTGGCCATGCTGCCAAAGGACAGTCAAGTAGTTCCCTCTCCCGCAATAAGAGCTGGCCGATGGCCAGACCCCACTAACTGGACAGAAGCAATCTCCACGCTGGCTCTGTGCCTGAGCTATTTTTCTCCGGTACCTCTTCTTTTGTAAACTATTCATATCCTGTGTCCATCTGCTAACAAGGATTCACCTGCTTACTGATTTGCAAAGTGAGAATTCCTTCTGTGTCATTTGTGCTATATGGCCAGCAAATAGCAGTCCCACCGAAAAATGTCCACATCTGGAACTGTGAGTGTGTTACCCTTTCCTGTACAACCATCAGAACAGTGTGCCTATCAAAGAGAACAGGAGCCTAATGTTATAATGACCTGTGGTCATTCCTATGGGAACACAGCATGCGCTCACATTAAATCCAGTGCTGGTTTTCCCTTGAAAAAGAGGTACACCTGAACCTAAGAAAAGAGAGGCAGGCAGAAAATTCTAGACAGATGGGACCTAGGAGATGGCTCAGTAGTTAAAAGGACAGGAATCTGGAACCCCAGGACTCACGTGAATACCAGATGTGTAAGTGAGCATGGTAGTTCATCTGTAATCCCAACCCAGGGAGGTGGAGACCGAGGAAACCTGGAGCTGGTTGGTTAGCAGGACCAATGGCACACCAACCAGTTCTGGTTGATTGACACACCTTGCCTCAGTGAAAAGGTGAAGAGCAATGGAGGAAGTCTCACACTTTAAGTGGGTAAGCACAGCTACATAGATTTGAAGTGGGTGGGTGCAGTTACACGGGACATGAGGGGTGGGTGCAGTCACATGGGACATGAGGTGTGGGTGCAGTCACATGGGACATGAGGGGTGGGTGCAGTTACACGGGACATCAGCTTCCACCTGACTGGCTGGGTTTTCTCTCTTGAACCCCAGGCAATACTCTATGAGGAAACCCTAATTAGTCCCAAGAAGTGCCCGTGAGTACCCATTTCAACTGACCCATCATAGCTAACCTCCTGTAGCAGTCACTGACCACAGTAAGACAAAAAAGTGAAGAGCCTTACTTCAGCCCCAACTGTTCAGTCCTTCCACAGACTTCCAGAACATCCTGAGGCAAGAACCAAGCCCCCACAGCCCTGTGCACTACCTGAATTTTACAGAACCCAGGAGAATCAGAAATGTGCTATTTGTCAAGGAGAGAACAGGTATATAGTTACTCAGATCATACACAACCTAGAGTATCCTTTCTCCAAATCTCAGAGGTGTCTGACCCTGGGGCAGAGCTCTCAGGACGAAGAGTCAAAAGGTCCAGGTTCCAATTCCAGTGCCAACACTTTTTTTTTTTTAATTTATTTATTTATTATATGTAGGTACACTGTAGCTGTCTTCAGACACTCCAGAAGAGGGCATCAGGTTTCGTTACAGATGGTTGTGAGCCACCATGTGGTTGCTGGGATTTGAACTCAGGACCTTCAGAAGAGCAGTCGTCGCTCTTAACCACTGAGCCATCTCGCCAGCCTTTTTTTTTTTCTCTTTTTTTTTTTTTTTTTTTTTTTTTTTGGTTTTTTTTGAGACAGGGTTTCTCTGTATAGCCCTGGCTTTCACTCTGTAGACCAGGCTGGTCTCAGACTCAGAAATCTGCCTGCTTCTGCCTCCCAAGTGGGGATTAAAGGCGTGTACCACTACCGCCCGTAGTGCCAACACTTACTGGTTGGTAAAACTCAAAGCAAGTCAACTCTCTGGTCTTTAAGTTCCTCAGCCTGGGAGCTGAATTGAGAATTTGCACAGGGTGCAGTTGTGGATGGGTGGCAGAGTGGGCTTACCTGGGTGAAGCCTGGCATCCAAACAAAAACCAAGTACACACTGTGGCCAAGACAGCCACAGTGGTAGCACTGTGTATAAAGAAAGTGACCCACAGAGAGCACCTGTCACACCTGCCAATCTCTCTTGCCTCTAACACTCACATGCTTCTTCTATTCCCAATATATTTATATTCAAAACAGTAGGCAGCTCGGCCTGCAGGGCACTATTTGCATGCCATTTTCATAAAAGTCTCTGCAGCATTATCAAAGATTTCAGGCCTTTCCCTCCCAGCAGAACAGGAAACTCATTAATTCTTCATAGGCAAACCACTTGTGTTTATTGAGTAGAAAATGTTCCAACAAAGTTCAAGCTCAGACTTAAAGAAGCCTCGTTTTTATCTTATTAAAATTGCATTTATTTGGTCTAGCATTGCTAAAAGAAAAACAGACTTCAGTGGAGCCAGTGAAAAGCCCTGGCAAGTGGCATGCATACGTACTTCAGATAAGAAAACCTTTCTAGAAGAATACGCATAGCTGGGGGCGCGCTGCAGAGGTATGTGTGCAGGTTCTCTGACCCACTCCCCCAAAAAAGTACATAAATATGCTTTTGAGATTATTGAATAAATTATACATCTTTTAAGACTCTACAGTTATACAGGACCCTAGGGATACTTTGTGAAAAGCAAGGACACGTGACATAATGCCACATCCTGACACAGAGACACAAAACCTCTGTGTAAGCACATATAAGGAAAGAGGCTCGGCAACACTACACAGGAAACTAAAGTCTTAGCAGGGCTGCAGAGCTGGGGCCTCTCTCCTGTGTGCTGAGCCACACCTCCAGGACATACATGACCAAGACCCTGAATGTGATAGGACCTGTAGCCAGCACACAGAAGGCTCCAGGCTCGCTCTCCTAGATGCTCTACCAACTGAGGACTGACTACAAAGAAAGCAGGACATGTAAGTGTAAACACAGAAGAGGTACCAGCCACGCCAGACAGAGCAGGCGCTAACCGTGGTGGACAGAAATGAGATTAACTCACCAACAGAACACTGAAAGCAAGTTAAAAATACCCATGTATTTAATGTACAATGCATGTCACTAGTAAGTGTTGGTGCAAAACCTTGTCCTTTTTGCATGTGTACCTGAATGCAAAAATAATTCCTATCACGTTGGGTAGTTTTGTGTCAACTTGACACAAGCTGGAGTTATCACAGAGAAAGGAGCTTCAGTTGGGGAAATGCCTCCACGAGATCCAGCTGCAAGGCATTTTCTCAATTAGTGATCAAGTGGGGCGGTCCCCTTGTGAGTGGTGCCATCTCTGGGCTGGTAGTCTTGGATTTATAAGAGAGCAGGCTGAGCAAGCCAGGGGAAGCNCCCCTTGTGAGTGGTGCCATCTCTGGGCTGGTAGTCTTGGATTTATAAGAGAGCAGGCTGAGCAAGCCAGGGGAAGCAAGTCAGTAAAGAACATCCCTCCATGGCCTCTGCATCAGCTCCTGCTCCCTGACCTGCTTGAGTTCCAGTCCTGACTTCCTTTGGTGATGAACAGCAATGTGGAAATGTAAGCTAAATAAACCCTTTCCTCCCCAACTGCTTCTTGGTCATGATGTTTGTGCAGGAATAGAAACCCTGACTAAGACACACGTATATCTTAGTTACCTTTCTATTGCTGTGATAAACACCATGACCAAAAAAAGCAGGGGGGGGGCAGGAGGGGGTTGTTTCATCTTACACTTCCAGGTACTGTCCATCACTGAGGGAAGTTGGAGCAGGAAATTAAGCAGGGCAGGAACCTGGAGACTGGAGCTTTTGAAGGAGCTCAGTACAGCATGCATGACAATAGCGCAAAACAGTGACTGTTTAGAAGCAGGGAAAAGGACCTGGGCGCAGAGACTCAACAACCTCCACTGGGTGACGCTTCTTCCCGAGCTGGAAGAGATGCTGGGGTTCTAGGTGCCGCAGTCTCCGCAGTCGGTCTCTATCTCTAACTAGTCTTTTAAGGGACAAAGCTCTAGGACAATGGTTCGCAGTCTTCCCAATGCTGCAATACTTTAATACAGTTCCTCAGGTTGTGGCAACCCCCGAGTTTAAAATTATTTTCATTGCTACTCTAAAACTGCAACTTTGCTATTGTTATGAATCATAATGTAAATATGTATTTTCCGATAGTCTTAGACAATCCCTATGAAAGAGTCACTTGACCCCCAAAAGGGGTGCAACCCACAGGTTGAGAACCACTGCTCTAGGGTCATAAGAGACGGACTCTCATAAGGCATTGCTTCACTGAGCCAGAAGGGTCAAGGTGCAGCAGTTTTCGGAGAGGCAGGTCATACATATCTGATGAACAGAAGCCCCAGAGCCCAGCACGGCAAGCAGACAACAAGGAGAAAGGGCCTAAAGTCTGCCACTTGAACAGGGGAATGAGGGGGATGTGTTCACATTGGAATATTAAATCATAAAAATGATGAATGGGTGAAACCAGCTATGTGCCGCCTACCTGTAATCCCAGCAGTAAGGAGACAAAGAGAGGGGAACTGAGTTCAAGGTCATCCTGTGCTACATCGCCAGATCCTGTCTGAAGCAGGGAGTGAGGAAATTACAAATGCTCCCCGACTTACAATGGCTCAGCACAATTTCCAAATTTCACAATGGTGTGAAAGCAATATATTCTAAGCAGAAAACGCACATTTGAACTATACTCTTTCCCAGGCTTGTAATATGTGATACAATACCTTTCCTCCATACTGGGTGGCAGCAGTGAGCCCCAGTTCCTGGCCAGCCTACAGCAAGAGCAGAGAACCTGGTGCTTCCCAGCCCAGTATACCCCTAGGTTAGGAGGTCTGGTGTGCTGCACCGCTCTGTGCACTCTCCCCTTACAACAGGGCACCAGGATGGAATCCTACAGTAAACCAAGAACCACCTCAAGTGGCTCAAGCTGTAGCATAGACAAGCCTTAAAAATATGTCAAGCAAGCTGGACAGTGGTGGCACATACCTTTAATCCCAGCATTCAGAGACAGGCAGATCTCTGAGTTCGAGGCCAGTCTGGTCTGCAGAGTGAGTTCGAGGACAGCCAGGACTATACAGGAAAACTCTGTCTAGAAATATACATGTGCTAAGCAAAAAGGAGGTCAAACAGCAGCCAAGAGACTGAGGCAAGAGGGTCATAGGTCAAAATCAGCCTGGGAGACACAATGAGGCCCTAGCTCATACAAACAAAACATTACCAAGATTTGCTAAATGACTACAGTACATGAAATGCCTAAAGAGTCACCCACAGAGACAGTGTAGATTACGGCTTTCCCGGGAAAGGGTAGAAAGTAAGGCATAATAAGATATGCTTTCTCTTTCTTGGAATGAAAGTATCTGAAGTCAACTGTGGTCATAATTACATAATTCTAAATATGCATTTTAAAATCCTGAATGTCTGGCTGGCAAGACGGCTCCTTGAATAAGACACAAGTAGACTTGAGTTTGAATCCCAGAGTCCACAAAATGGAAGGAGATCAAATTCCCAAACATTGTCTTCTGTTCTTCATAGACAGATAGGTTGTGGTTTTACCTACACACACACACACACACACACACACACACTTAAATTGTGAACATTTTAACTGGGTGAATTGTATGGTATGTAAATGACATCACTATACAGAAGGAAGGAAGCCACAGGCCAAAAATAAATACACAAATAAACAAATCAGGGTGCTTCACATGAAAAGAACAGGAACTTTACATCCCCTCAAAGCAGAAAAAGAAAACTTTGCAAGGATTCCTTGGTAACCAGAGTGAGTGAGTGTACAAAGAGGGGCTGTAGTTATGCTCCACTGTCTACCCCTCACAGATACCAGAACAACACAGGTAGGAAGGGCTCCCCCACGGAGAACAAGCAAGTGCATCACTGAGGCCATAGGTGGCAGCCCTGTTACACAGCACAGGCTCTCACTCACATGCAAGCAGGGCAATCTCCACAGAGGGCAGCACATGACATGGTGAGCCATAGAAGGGCAGCAAAGAGATGACCGAGGAACAACGCCATGGAGCAGACACCTCACAGCCCCAAGGGGGCTAGAAAATTTTACCTTTTTCAGGACAAGGGAGCCCCCATTAAAATGACAGCTTGGGGGCTGGAGAGATGGCTCAGTGGTTAAGAGCACTGACTGCTCTTCCAAAGGTGCTGAGTTCAAATCCCAGCAACCACATGGTGGCTCACAACCATCCGTAACAAGATCTGACGCCCTCTTCTGGAGTATACGAAGATAGCTACAGTGTACTTACACATAATAAATAAATAAATCCTTTAAAAAAAATGACAGCTTGGAAAAAAAAGAAGAAAAGGAAGGGAGGAAGGGAGGCAGGCAGGCAGGCAGGCAGGCATCAGTAGCTCACACCTTTAATCTCAGAATTTAGGAGGCAGAAGCAAATGGATCTCTTGAATTCAAGGCCAACCTGGTCTACTCAGAAAGTTGCAGAAAAGCCAGGAATACACAGGAAAACCCTGTCTTGAAGTTACCCCTCCCCAAAATGACAACTCAAGAAAGGGAACTGAGAAGGAAAGAAAGTGATAATAATGTAGCCCAAGAATCAGAGGTACCCCTAGAAGGCTGGTATGGGACAGGACAGGCTGAAGACCCTGCAGAAGTGCCCAAGAGAGAAAGAAAAGCTCTGAGGTATGTGCCACACTAGGACTTTGGCCAGAACAGTCTTTCCCAGTCAGGAGAGTACAGCAAGTTCTCCAGCTTGGCCTTTGCTTGAGAGATACCATAAAATACTGTCTGCTCTGCACAACACAGCTCAATAGTCTCATCAAATACCACACACCAGCAGCAGCCGATGCCAACACCCAAAGGGGAGAGAGAAACAAGGGCGGCAGGGTTGCTTCACCAGGTAGACAATTCATTAGGACACAGCACAAACAACAGTCCAGGAGGAATGGCCAGAATTCAGTTTCAAGATCGCAGGTTCTAACAAGGCAGCTCCCCAGACTGGTAAAGTCCCTGCCACTAAGGTCCACAGTGACACTGATGGACTTGCCCCTCTTCAGAACCTGGTCTTTTCCCTGCCTCTCTACTTGCACTATGTCCACAGCCAGCATCCCTCGTCACCCAGTAAGAGCTCATCTCTATTCAGATGACAGGGATTTACATGGTCCATGTGGCCTTGGAGTAGAAATGTTCAGAGAAGATGCTCTTTTCACACCAGCACAGAAACATGTATAAGGGAACAAGCAGACAGCAGCCTCTGGACCTCTGTCATTCAGATCTGGCTAGCGCACAGCCCGGCTCAGGCAGGCTCAGTGTGCATGTAGAGAAGCAGTTCTCAATATTTACATTATGATTCGTAACAGTAGCAAATTTACAGTTATGAAATAGCAATGAAATAATGTTATGGTTGGGGGTCACCAGAAGATGTGGAACTGTATTAGAGGGTCGCAGCACCAGGAAGGCTGAGAAGCACTGATGTAAAGGAAGACAGCAGATCAGCATGCTGGACAAGCCCTGTGCACACATCAGGCCTGGGGTGCACTCTCAGCGGGTGAATCCTAGAATGAGAGAGCACACCCAGGAGGAAATGTGGGACAGACCAATGCTTCACATGAGGTAAGAAGGGCTCAGGGGGTAGGGGGGATAGGGGACTTTCGGGATAGCATTTGAAATGTAAATGAAGAAAATATCTAATAAAATAATTTTTAAAAGAAGAAGAAGAAGAAGAAGAAGAAGAAGAAGAAGAAGAAGAAGAAGAAGAAGAAGAAGAAGAAGAAGAAGAAGAAGAAGAAGNTTTAAAAGAAGAAGAAGAAGAAGAAGAAGAAGAAGAAGAAGAAGAAGAAGAAGAAGAAGAAGAAGAAGAAGAAGAAGAAGAAGAAGAAGAAGAAGGGCTCTAGGTTGAATGTGCACACCTACAACGGTTCAGCCAGCTCACAGAGGAGCAGCAGCCTTGGGCCAGAGCTCAGCTTCCTCGCTGCAGCCCATGCAGGGAGAGTAAACAGCACACATAGGGACTCAATGCAAGGCCAGGCTCTGCCTGCACTGCCTCTCCAGTCACAGCAGCATCCTTAGCCCTGAGCTCATTGCATGAGAAACTCCACAGCTGTGCCCTAAACTGGGAAGGAAAGGCGAAGATGGAACCTCCATACTATGCCAAAAGAAGAGGAACCAGCACTTCAGAAAAGGAGAACAGACAGTCCGGCATCCTCACAACAGCAGTCTCTAGGACAAGCCACAGGAATGGGACGAACGGTGGTCGCACTCCCTCACACCCTGTGACACCTCTGCCTCTTATCTGCACACCAGCATGAACCTAGAAGAAGCTTGCCTAACTCGGCAAATCCAGAGCCATGCCTAAATGCAGCCCGGAAGCTCTGGAGCTCAGCGCTCTTCAGGTGGCAAAAAGCCAACACACCCTGAAGGCTCTGAGAAGCTGGTGGGAGTCTAAGCTACCCCTGGAGGGCCCAGTTCCAGTGGGCTAGGGTGAGTCAGCTTTTTTGAGATGCACAGCTAGAGGATCCGATAGAGATGAGAAGCCGTGTGCTATGACAGTCGGACACAGAGTAGACAGAAACTCCTCCAGTTCAAACCTTGCTTCTGCTGACAAGTCACGGGGCTTTGAGCAAGCTTCATCTGTGAAAGGAGACCACAGTCCCATGCCCCACCAACCACTATGAGGACTGGACCACTCAGGAAACAATCCCACAGCCCTGTCACAAACCAGCTCTGGGACTTCAACCTCCACAACACAGGCACAGCATGGACACCCTGCTCTAGAAATGAGTTTTAGGAATCTCAACCCTAGACTCCATACTAGAAGGAGAGCATGGTCAACCACAGCTGCTCCGGAGGCCAAGTGATACTCCCCACATCCCACTTCTGGGTGAAGTCCTTACGGCCAGTCGCCTTGCTGGCAGAAAGCTTGGTTCCTGATGCTGGACTCCTGTCACAGAATGGTCTGCAAGGCTCCACATGGCAGGTCACAGATCTCTAGGGGGGAGGGTTAGGGAGAGCGCTAAACTACGGGAAAAGAAAGGTCATTCTCCTGCCCAGGACCATGGCAAGTTACCACAGCCCTCATCCTGATGGAGCATGGAGAGCTAGGGGAGAGAGCAGAGCAGGTCTCAGGGTCTTCCCTTCTCCACACTCCTCTTTTTCCCTGGACACAGCAGGGAGCCGAGTCCATTTGCTCCCTCATGGTATATTAACTACATAAGAAATAACCCCAAAGCCGGGCGTGGTGGCGCACGCCTTTAGTCCCAGCACTCGGGAGGCAGAGGCAGGCGGATTTCTGAGTTCGAGGCCAGCCTGGTCTACAAAGTGAGTTCCAGGACAGCCAGGGCTACACAGAGAAACCCTGTCTCGAAAAACCAAAAAAAAAAAAAGAAAGAAAGAACCCCAAATCAAAACAGTAAGGCTTTGGTTGCTGGGTTTGGCATTGAGAGGTGCCAGGGCCTCACATATGCCAAGCCAGGCAATGCTCTACCTATGAGCTATACCCAAGCACACGAGATTTTTTTTTAGTTCTGTCTTCATTTAAAATTAATTCCAGTATCGATTTGCTATATTAAATATGCAAGGAAAATATAACTCACATTTATTTTCAAATGTGGCTGATGAGATGAGACATCTGACATGGCAACGTGAAGTTCTCACTGAGGAGTAGGAAAAAGAACTGCATACATGGCAGAACCACCTGCTGGTGCCTCCACATACACACCCCCAGTCACACGGGGATCCACCACAGTGAGAGAATCCTCCTCCCCTGACACTCTCTATAGGGAGGCAAATTCCAGGGCTTCTAAGATGCTGAGAAATGGAAATGTGGGCACCACACAGGTAAACAGCATTTCAAAGCCACCAGTCAGGAGACAGCTAAGAACATGGGGCAACAAGGACAAGAGAGGCAGACCTGTTTAATCTAGGGCCAGACGAGCAGGCCACAGGATAGAAGAGTCCCTGCTCACTTCCAGCACCCAGAATAAAGGTGCACTCCAGTGGCTATCCAACAACTCGGAAAGCTGCTAACCTCAATAGCCAGCCCATGGGCAGGCGCAGGGCTCTGCTAAGAAGGTTCTGGGGCCAGACTTAGTTCCTCCCCATTAGATAGCCTCAGCACACTCCATACAGAGAGCAGAGGTTAGAAGGTGGTCCTGGGTGTCAGCAGACTAATTTAGATGTGGGCCATTCTACGCTGGAAGCTCAAGGGGGAAATCATTTCCGCTCATTCCAGCAATGGGCAGAATCAGAGAAGAATGAGATTCTTGCAGTTAGGGGAAGAGCATCCCCCTCTCAGTAGAACGCTGCTCCCAGCTTCTCAGGACAGCACATTCCTTGGCATCTGATCCCATCCTCCCTGGGCAAGGCCAACAGCTGTGGACCAAGTTCCAATCACACTGATCCTCTCCAACCATTTTACAAGTTCACACGGTTACACTTGGACCCACCACAGGCCAGGACTAACCCCAGTCAAGGCCAACTGGTTCATCACACTGACCAGTGTCAGTGTGACTTGCCTCTGCCATGTAGCATGGCTTACTCACAGGTTCTAAGGATGGGAACACAGACCTTTGGGACCATGATTCTGCTTACTGGGTCACAGGCTGGTAATCATGGCCACCCCTGATATCCAGGCTGTCAGTGAACACGCAAGTTTCACTTGGCAGATCCTTGAGCCTGTCGACTCCTCTCCAGCAGCCTCTGTCTGCCTCACCCTGCCTGCTTCCTCACAGCCTACCTGCTTCCTCTTGCCCACTCTGCAAGGCTGAGCACCATGCCCTGCTTACAGACCTCCAATACTCTCAAGACTCAGAAGTCAGGCCCAGATCTTCTCCACAGCCTTGAAAAGCCTCCAAAGCCTTTGTAGCCTGGTGTGCTGTAGCTGTGTTCATCCCTCCTCAGCCACAGGTGTCCCCTGAGGCCACCCTGCATCTCTGAGGACAGCCTGCTCCTTCTGCACTTCCAGGTCCCAGCTTAAACAGAATGTCCTTGGAAAGGAAGTGATCATTTCCCCTTGTAGGAGCCTGGTATTATGCCAACATGCCAAATTATGACCTTCACAGAACTTCAAGCAGCATGCATATTCACATGTGCACTGACCCTAACCCCTGCTGGCCTCCATGGGCTACATCTGCTTATCCAGCATTCAGTCTCTGGCACATCAGAGGTGCTTATACACATGTGAATGGCTCCATTATCCCCAGCACTCCTCCCCCTTTAGTTAAGACTGAATCGGACCTATTGAGCAGTCTCATTTGCTCATACTCCTCATGCCTCCAACAGTAGGGGCTGAAAGCTCTCCAGGGCACAGCACTAAGGCTGCCCCTCTGCTCCAGCCTTACCCCAAGAATGCAGGACCTTACCATAATTGAGCTTGGCCTTTCTTGCCAACATTGCACTTCCAAATACCATCCCGCCCCTACCCTCCTGTCAGCAGGACCCAGAGCCCAACAGAGCCGTGCTAAAACATTAAGCATCACCCCTACCCTGAAAGGCTGCCTGTGTTCACAAACCCAATGTGTGGGAGTTTGTCTTGGCATTTAAAGTTAAAGGTGGCAGGAATTCCAGCTGTGACGACGGCAGAAAGCAGTAGCTCCTCAGGAGTTAACAGAGTCAGCGGCTCCAGAAAGAGACAGGGACTCAGGCTTCCGATTTTTATTACCTGCCTACTGCCTTCCCCATTTCAATAGCCGCCACTCCTGTCCTCTACCCCAAAGTGTCCCCAGAGCCTCCCTCATCGCCTCCCTGCTTCTGCCCTTCTCCTCTCTGCCTGTCTCTCTTCACTAAAGCAAACAAAGCAACCCTGTTACACAGAGGGCTGCCCCTGCCACACAGCTACTCAAGTGCTTTGAAGGCTCTGACCCACTCAGGATGACAGTAACAGTCCCTATCTTACTTTGACCGTATAACCCTGTCCACCACCTCAGCTACAATAACCTTGCCCGTTCCTCCTGTCCTCACACACCAGTCCTATTTGAGGAGCAGAGCCTCTAGCACATGCCATCCCTCTGCCCAGAGCCCCCTTCCTCTAGCTACCTATAGGGCTTTCCCTCACTGCCTACAGATCTGTACTCAGAAGACACTTGCTCAGTGTGAGATGCCCAGCCACTGTATCACCATGGGACCCTCCAGCTACATCTGGCTCTAAACTACCCACCCTCCTGCCTTACAAAGATTTGATAGTGGTTACCACCTTCCAACAATCAGCTTTCCAAGGACAGAGCACAAATCCTAGTCGATTTTGTTCCTGGCAAATAGCATGAGTTAAATAAAAATTAACGGGGCTGGTGAGATGGCTCAGTGGGTAAGAGCACCCGACTGCTCTTCCAAAGGTCCGGAGTTCAAATCCCAGCAACCACATGGTGGCTCATAACCATCTGTAACAAGATCTGACGCCCTCTTCTGGAGTGTCTGAAGACAGCTACAGCGTACTTACATATAATAAATAAATAAATAAATCTTTAAAAAAATAAAAATAAAAAATTAACTAGATGAATAACTTATCAAGCTCTCAGGTAGTCCAAGAGATATCCATCTCTATCTATCTATTCATCCACCTATCTATCTGTTTGTCTGTCTGTCTTTCTGAAAGAATGGAGCTAGGCTGTGGTAGATGGTTCTGTGTCAACTTGGCACAAGCTAGTTATCTAAAAGGAGGGAACCTCAACTAAGAAAATGCCTCCAGGGGCTGGAGAGATAGCTCAGCGGTTAAGAGCACTGACTGCTCTTCTAGAGGTTCTGAGTTCAATTCCCAGCAACTACATGGTGGCTCACAATCATCTGTAATGGGATCTGGTGTCTTCTCCCAGTGTTTGAAGAGAGTGACAGTGTACTAACATAAAATAAATAAATAAATCTTTAGAAAGAAAGAAAGAAAGAAAGAAAGAAAGAAAGAAAGAAAGAAAGAAAGAAAGAAAGGGAAAGGAAAGGAAAGACGAGACAAGACAAGATGAGAAACGATAAGATATGGCTGTAGGGCATCTTCTTAATTAGTGATTAATTGGGGAAGGACTCAGTCCATTGTGGGCAGTGTCACCCCTGAGCATACTCAGGGTACTGGGTGTACAAGAAAACAGTCTGAACGAGCCATGGAGAACAAGTCAGTAAGCAGCATACCTCATAGCCTCTGCATCAGCTCCTACCTCCCGGTCCCTATCCTGTTTGAGTTCCTGTCCTGACTTCCTTCGATAATGAACAGTGATAAACCCTTCCTTCCCAATTTATTTTTGGTCATGGTATTTTGTTGCAGCAATAGAAACCCTCACTAAGACATAGGTCAAGCAAATCTTCCCTTAGCTGCCACAGCCACCTGATCTACTGTAGCCCTGTCCCATTGAAGCTACAGCAACCAAAGGCTCCAGGAATGGCAAAAACTGGAAGTATCACACAGATCACAGGATGAGATGGCTAAAGCCCACTCAAATGGGTAGCCTCCTGGTAAAAGGTATAGTCTTTCTATGTGTTGGCTCACCCAGAAAAGGAAATTCTAAAAAATAAAAATAAAAAATAAAACAACTCCATTAAATACACATACAAAGACCAGAAGTGCACATAAGAGAGGGAGCTTAAGACCATCTATCACACAACTCTCCTAGCCCAATTTTTCTCTCACTCCAGGCTAATGTGAGAGATAGCTGGGATCAACCACCATTTCTCAGTCCTTCACAATGAAGATGAGAGCAGTGTACTTCCTAAACAGGCAGAGCCTGTGGCCTAACTGAAGAAGCCAGTGCGTGAAGGAGCACTTGAGTCCACGCTGCGGTTGAGACAGCAAGGCATTAAGGAAGCAGGCTGCAGGTGAAGTGTGAAGAGTAAAAAAAAACGTAATCGAGGAGGGAAGGAACATTCAGTCAGCTAAACAGAGCGTGAAAATGCAGCTTCCCATGTATATGGAAAATACAGCATGGGATGTGGAAGATCCTAGAAGCGAAGGCCACCAGCAGCGCACAGTTCAAAAGAGTGAATAAGAGTAGAGGCTAAAAAGCTGAGCAGTGGCCAGGTTGCAAAGGTGTGAGACAGCACAAAGGAACATCTGTGTGTAACAAGCATTGCTGAGAGGCAACCAAGGGCTTTAAACCCACCCTGCCTTGCTCAGTGTTGCCTAGAGGACAAAGCCATATCTTGCGAATGGCAAATTCCTAGTAGACAACGTATCAGTGGAGCACCAAGAACAGTATATGGCAAACACCAGGTCCTTGATGGAACTCCATCCATCATCTTCACTACCAAGGAACTGAGAAGGGTTCTGCTGTGCAAAACTCCCTTCACTGTCTGGAACTCGGAGATAAGACTCTGTGGGCACACACACACACACACACACACACACACACACGGCTTCCCTGGTTGAAGACAACAATCATGAAGCCCACTTAAGAGTGGGCAAGACCCTGGGAGTCTAGTCTAGATCTCCGCTAGCACTTTCCTGTACAGGTGAACACACAGAATGTGGACACTGAACAACTCAGGAAGGAATGGGCCACACCTCTGCACACTCTGCTTCTGGGAGACTTCCAGACTGTCACCAAAACCAGAAACACTACCCCAGGGGAGGGCTACAGNGCACGTGCACAGCACAGAGGCTGCACGGGCTCTCTTCAGCGCCCTGCCTCTCCCCTGTGCAGTCCTCAGCAGCACCCTCCAGCAGGTCACAAGACTCCTCCTCATCAGTGCATGGGAGCTGCTCTCAAAAGTGCCTGATATGCGACACAGCAAGAAAGCTGAGAGGAAAGAAGGCTGGCTTTGGTAATGTGGGGTCGCAGCAAAAAGACTGGGACCGGGTCAGTTTCCTGTGACATCTGTAGTAGCCTAAAGAGGTGGAAATGTTTCCTCTTCCTGGGTCGTGAAACCAAGATGTCAGCAGATTGTGCTGTCTGAGGACCATTTCCCTCCACGTCTAGCTTCTGGTGGTTCCCGGCAATCCCGGTTTTGACTTGTAAACACATCATTCCAATCTCTGCTCCCATCTTTGCGTGGTCATGCCCCCTACTTCTGCCTCTCCTCTGTATATGAAGTTCCATGTTCTTACAGGAACCAGAGACTGAGTGATGGACGCTCCATGGCTCAGTAACGTCTACAGAGACCCTGCTTCCAAGCAAGGTCAAGGTCACAGTCACAGTACAAGTATTAGGGATGTCACTGTTTAGCCCAGTACAAAGACAAACGACCACACCAGGTATAGTGACCCACTTGTATACTGGAAGAATGAAGCAGGAGGGTCAGAAGCTCAAGGCCAGCCTGCACTATAAATGAGACCCTATCTCAAAAAAAAAAAAAAAAAAAAAGGGCACTACCAAGAGACAGTATTTAATGGAAAGGGTCAATGAATTCTACAACTCCATACAGCAACTCCATTATTTTTAAATCTCAGTTGACTCTTAACAATAAATTACAGTTCATACTTAAGAAGAACTGAGGCCGGGCAGTGGTGTCCCACACCTTTAATCCCAGCACTTGGGAGGCAGAGGCAGGCGGATTTCTAAGTTTGAGGCCAGCCTGGTCTACAGAGTGAGTTCTAGGATAGCCAGGGCTATACAGAGAAACCCTGTCTCAAAAAATAATAATAAAAAAAAAGAATTTTAAAAAGAATAAGAACTGAGTCTCAAGATGTGAAGGCAACAACATAAGTCACACTGCCACATGCTTCTGTTTATCTGGCACTAGGCTCAACATGTTGGTCCCTGTCACAGTAGGACCTTCTACTCATTGTAAACTATAACAATAGTTTTTATAAAAGTTCTTAACTATTCAATCAATTCCAGTACCAGTACTATAAAAAATACAGTGCCTGGGTACCTTTGAGGACTTCCTCCATCTTCCAAGTCACTGTGGTTAGCAGTCAGTAACCCTTGCTAACCCCGGACACTCTGAAAAGCACATTTTGTGGCTGAGTCCGGTGGATGTCCAAGTTTACAATTTTAACATTCACACAATGGTGTCTCTTAGGAAGCACAGGAAGACAGACCATTTTCTGTGCTCATGAACGGTTCTACTTAAGTTACCTCAATGTCAAAACCTTCAGGACTGGAGAGGTGGCTAATGTTAAAATCTTAAATTTCATACCTGAGACTTTGGCTAGAGAACAGAATAAACTATGTTTGAAATGGACTTTTCTGAAATAACGCTAGTCAGTGACTGACTTGATCTTAGGTATTTTCCGGGTACTGTCTCTTCATTCCCTTAAGGCCTAGAGAGGCATCAGGTCATAACCAATCACAGAAGGACTTTGGAGCTCGAGCGCTTCCAGACTGTGCCCAGGTATTTTAATTATTATTCTGTGTTTCCTGTTGCTGTCAAAAGACGGGTGTCCAGAGGCCAGAAAGTGGGACCACAGAAATTCACAAGGCGCTTCCACGCTCAAAGCAAAAGCATCAGCCCACATGAGAGATGAGAGACGAAAACCTAAGTGCTCAAACCACTGTGCGCCCCGAAGAGACCGACCTCCCCTGCAGGCGCTGCCTCTCCGTAGCCAGTTTCCTGACTCAACCAAACTCTCCAGTGCATGACCTGGGTCAGTTTCTTCCAGCTTCCCCCAAGGGAGCCATGGAGTTTCGCAGGGGGGAACCTGCCAGACTCTGGAAGCACTTGGGGCAGCTCCTCGTCCTCCTTGCTCGTAGGCACGGTCACTGTCACCTTCCAGATCCCACACTCCCACTGCGGACCCCGACTCCCCTAGCCCCTCACATCGCCCAACAGTCTCCTTGGAGCCCAGGTTCTCCTCCCCAGACTCCTACGCCACCCGCACTCCAACAGGACAGCAGGACAGCACGGCCACCTGACCCCTGACCCCTGACCCCGACCGGGTCCTCCCCGTCACACCCACCTGCCCGGGACCTTGCTGTTGCTGCGCTTCCAGAACTGCTTCCTGGCCCCGTCGCTGGCCATGGCCGCTCCTCATCCCTCAGATCCGCAACCCTGACACCCGAGAGCGGCCGGTCACACTTCCAGCGGTCCTCTCCTGTGCCCCGGTGGCCCCCTCCGTGACACCGGGACTCCGAAGCGTAGAGCCGAGAGGCGCTTCCGCCTCCGTCCGGAAGTTGTGACTCGGCGGTTCCGGAAGTCCCGCCTTCGTGTCGGGCAGTGCTTGACGCCATGAGAAGGCGACGCTGGGATGTGTGCGTGGCCGTTGCGCAGGGAAGAAAGCGGAGTCTTCGGGCTGCGTGTGTTCGGGCGGCGCTGTATCCCGGCCTCTGATCCCCGGGGCGGGTCACCCGCCATGAACTCCGGAGCCGCGTGCGTCTGGGGTCCGAGTCGGCCTTAGTTTGCTCGCATAGCAAGGGCGGAGAACCAGAGGAGCAAAGCGCAGATCGCGACCCTGCTGCGGGCGGACAGGCGAGCGGGAAGATGGAGAGCCTCTCCCGCTATAGTGTGATCCAAGCCTCATCGCCAGGGCATTGACCCCGGATCAGTAAAGACGGCACAGTGAAGCGAAGGAAGCGACTACCACCGGGGCATATCTGAAGCGATGGCGCGGATCCGCCTGGGCTTCAGCTGAAGATCGAATAAGCACGGAGGCATGAAGACTTCATCTTGCCGGCGCACGCGTGCTTCCAAGACCGCAGTAAAGTGTGCTTTAATTGTAAGATACATGCAAGATCCAAAAATCTTAATACGGAAATGTTAGTTATAATTTCATATTAAATGATACTTTATATATATATTGGGTTCTGTAGAATATATTGTTACGTTGACATTCACTTTTTTTGCTGTGTAGCGTAGCTACTTGAAATTACGTGGTTCGTATAAAATTTCTATGATCGTAGACTCAAGGATGAGAGGCTGGCATATCAGGCCGGAGCTTTAGTGGAACACTGGTAATGCCAGCTGCCGGTGGCCTTTACTATGAGAAACATATTCACGACCGCTGTCTTGTGCACTTTTTCTGCTTTTGATATGGTCTCCTTGTTTAACCCAGGCCCTGACCATATTCTCAAGACCCAGACTTCTAGACATACTGAAAGTGGTGTTGGGTTAGCACGTGGTGGATGCAAGAAATCACACTAAAGGACTTTATATGGCTTAGCCCGGTTGTGTGCCAGACTTACCCTCAGTAGGATCTCAACTTTGTCCCCATTCTTTAAGAGTAAAGCCTTCTGCAGCTCCTTTTAGACTGCAGCAGCTACCTGACACTGTAGAAAGGACCACCTGTTCCTCTTCATTTCCTGCACAGCCATGGCCTTGAGAACTGAAATAGTAACATCGTAAATGTTTGCTGCCTGGATAACAACCCCAGGGCTCTCTAGGAATCCCTCTTGACACATTTATAGAAACTTCAGGAAATGCCAGGGACAGTGTCAACAGGTCCTGGGTGACTTCTTCAGGCACAACCTATGGAGCATAGCTTAGGCTTCTCTTTGGAATCCTATTTCTAATAATCCTTGGAATCTGAGAGACCTAGCAAAACGTAAGATTAATAGCCATGTCCTAGCACTGCCTGGAGAGCTCTTTGAAATAAAACTTTAGTGGCACATTGCTATGACCCAGCTTCTCAAGAGATTGAGGCAGGAGGATGGAAATTAAAAGGTGGGTGTGCGCACTTCAGTGGTACACATACTAAAATTGGAATAATACAGAGATTAGCATGGTCTAAATTTACAAAAGGATGACACACAAACTGGTAATATGTTCCTGTGTGTGTGTGTGTGTGTGTGTGTGTGTGTGTGTGTATTAGGCAGAAGCCAGTAGTCAACCCTAGATGTCTAGCTAGACATGGTGGGATATGGCCCTCACAGACAGCACAATCTGCTGACATCTTGGTTTCACGACCCAGGAAGAGGAAACATTTCCACCTCTTTAGGCTACTACAGATGTCACAGGAAACTGACCCAGTCCCAGTCTTTTTGCTGCGACCCCACATTACCAAAGCCAGCCTTCTTTCCTCTCAGCTTTCTTGCTGTGTCGCATATCAGGCACTTTTGAGAGCAGCTCCCANCACATTACCAAAGCCAGCCTTCTTTCCTCTCAGCTTTCTTGCTGTGTCGCATATCAGGCACTTTTGAGAGCAGCTCCCATGCACTGATGAGGAAGAGTCTTGTGACCTGCTGGAGGGTGCTGCTGAGGACTGCACAGGGGAGAGGCAGGGCGCTGAAGAGAGCCCGTGCAGCCTCTGTGCTGTGCACGTGCNCTGTAGCCCTCCCCTGGGGTAGTGTTTCTGGTTTTGGTGACAGTCTGGAAGTCTCCCAGAAGCAGAGTGTGCAGAGGTGTGGCCCATTCCTTCCTGAGTTGTTCAGTGTCCACCTGTGTAGGTTGGCTTCACCTACAGTCCTAGATACTTAAGAGGCAGAATGGGAGGCTCAGACCAGCCAGGAACACAGCCATGCTCTGTCTTCCTCTCCACTCAACAGCTTACTTACCTCAGGCGAGAATTTGAGTTAGACCCAGCAGTCAGGGGCCACAGCCTCACATCTTTGATTTCTGCGGCTCGGCAACCTCTTAGTCTACCTGCTGTCATCAATTCCCAAGACTTCTAGGGACTCCCCCTTTCTCTGCCACCCACATGGATGTTCTAGGGCACACCAGGATTCTACATGATGCTAAATATGAAAACCCAGGTCCATATGTTTATGCCACAGACAGACACTTCCTATGAGCCATCTCACCATGCCAGTGTATCATGTTTTTAAAATAAAACCTGAGCATCGTGGCATAGGTCTATAATCCCAGCCATCAGAGGCTGCAGATAAAAGATCCTCAAGTTTAAGGTCAGCTTGGGATACATAAGACCTCTGAAAAGAATTAAAATATACACGTTAAAGGCTGGGGACTTAGTGGTAACAGTGCTTACCTAGCATAAGTGTGCGGTGCCTGGGGTTGGGGAAATCTTAAAATCCTCCCCTAGTGGAGTTCAAGAGGCATGAGCCTCTAATACCAGCCCTTGGGATGCAGAGACAGAAGGATCTCAGAGAGTTCAAAGCCAACCTGGTCTACACAGACCCTGACTCAAAAAAAAAACCCAGTAGGCTGCAGAGATCTTTTCCTAATCTCATCCATGAGACCTCAGCAGGGAAAAGGCCCTGGCAGCCTCAGGAACCTGCTCCAGGCCACATCAAAGCCAGTCCTCTCCAGCTTCCTCTGCTGTATGCAAAGGTTGAGAAAGCAAGGAGCCAACAGGAGTAGGAGGAACCGTGGAGCCGAGAGGAAGAAAATGCTGTGTAAGAGCACAGGGAGAATCTGTGCAGAGACAGACTAGGTGTGGCAACGGTACCCTAAATTCAGCCTCAGCCGCTGTAGGCTTTCCTGCATACTGGCTTGGGGGCAAGGAGTGAAGCCAAGGTTACACATCTGCATCGCAAGGTCATGTCCGGTCTGTGACGTCTCACTCAGACACTATATTAAAGAATACACATTCATAGATGAGACGGGCTGGTTGAGAGGCCAGGGGGAAACAACCTAGTGATCAGGGCCAACACTGTCATGACTTGACAGTCACCAAGACAAAGCCAAGGTAGGGAGTATTTAGAAGTGGTTACGGGAGCTGGGCGCGGTGACACACGCCTTTAATCCCAGCACTCGGGAGGCAGAGGCAAGCGGATTTCTGAGTTCAAGGCCAGCCTGGTCTACAAAGTGAGTTCCAGGACAGCCGAGGCTATACAGAGAAACCCTGTCTCGAAAAACCAAAAAGAAAAAAAGAAAAATAAAAAAAGAAATGGTTGTGGGAGGGCAGAAATGGGATTCAAAAGGAGAATGTAGGAAGATAGGTTTAAAAGTTACAGCAGTGTGGGGTTAGGATTAGGACCAGACTAGACAGAGTCCCAAATGAGGTAAGAAATCTGTTGAGTGGAGCCGCTCGGGGAGAAAGACAGAGCCTGGCTGTGTTCCTCAGGCTGCTCTGATCCTCCCACTCCGCCTCTCAAGTGTCTCGGACTCTAGGCGAGGCAAACAGTTGTTGCTCAGTAGCTGTAAGAGAGTTAGACGAGCAAATGAAAAGCAGCAGTACACTGCTTGACAAGGAGAAGACTGAAGACAACTGCGAAGGCCAAAACGGATGAAAATGTGGGTTTGTAAACAGGCTCCTATGGCCTGCCGGAGGGGGCTTCAGGTGCATTCGATAGCTCCGGCCATTTAAAATTCCCTAGTAGATAAAGATTGTGTGCTTGCTACTCAGCAATTTCCCTCAGGTTATACGCCCTGGAGCAGAGGACCCAGCTCGCAAGGAAAAGAATGTTCATTTCATCTTCTCTCCTCCTGGAGGTGGGGGTGGGAAGAAAAGCAATCAAAATGTCATCTGCAGAAGAATTGACAAACGAGTTTGCCCGCTAAAAAACTCTGTAATAAAAATAAATTCACTTTTACAGACATCAACATTAATTTCACATGGTTGAGAGAAAAGGCTATAATGGATGCATGTGGCACAATACCATTTAGTAGTGTTCTGTTTTATTAATACCATTTTTTTTAAGGCATGAGAATGCTAAAAGCCAAATCCAGGAGTGTTTGCCTCTGGGTGTTGGAACAATAATCAGAAAATTCACAGGTTTCCTTGTGCTGTCGTGATTGTGTCTTAAAGCAGACTACAGTCAGGTGCTTGTGACAGACAGTCTGTGTGGTTTTTCCACATCTGTGATCTTTGTACATTAGCATGTGTCTGAGCTCCTGCTCTGCTCTGCACTGAGCTGCTGTGAACTTAGGGGTGAGGCAGATTCAAACAACGCAGCCTAGAATAGGCGGGGTTCACTGGGAGGCTGGAGGGACGAGGAGGACGGTCACACTGGGTCTCTTGTGACCGGGACTTGAGGCTGCGTAGGTGAGACAGGACAACATGCAAGAAACATCACTGGTTAAGGAAAGAGAAGAATCGGTGAGTAACACGGGTCTCAGTGTAATGGCTGGGAGTCTGAGTAGAATGGCCATCCCAGCGCTCCTTCCCACTCCCCAGCTCTGCTGCTCGCTCCTTCTTCCCTCTCTCCCTTCCTTCTCTCTCTCCCTTCCCTCTCTTCCTTCCCTCTCTCCTGTGAAGTTCCTTGAGCCTTGAGGACAATGGACTAACTCAGGCGTTTCCTTTAGGTCTGAGAACTCAGTAGTCTGAGTTGTTCTGAGTCTCTAAATTGATGGATGCCTACTGCAAAGAGAGGCTTCTCCAAACATTTCGATAAACAAATGTTTAAAAGGCAGTTTGATAACAGGCCCACTTAGCAAAACAGCCGCGTAGGTCTTTCCCTTAGGGCCTGTGACCTCCCCAGCCATAGACTTTTGACCAGGCATGAATTCCCTCCTGTGTAACAGGCCTCAGATCTAATTTTTAAAGTGGCTGATTAGCCCACACCACTCTTGCACGACTTGCCTGGCAGATCGGGTACTATAGCATTCAGGGTCTACCTGTGGCAGAGCCTGGGACGTTCAGTTGTGTTCTCTGCACATTCTGTGCAAGAACTGCAAGCAAGATGAGAAGCTCTGGTTCACCCAAAGTCCCTCAGAGACGTAGCCACCTGCACCTGCTCCACAGGAGCTGGCAAAACTTCTGTGGCAGCTACCCAGTAAGAAGATGGTTCTGTTTGGAAGTGAGATGTCCCTCTCAGGCTCCTGTATGTAAATCCTTCGCCCCCAGCTGCTGTTGGCTTTAGGGAAATGGGAAACCTTTAGGAAGTGGGCCTCAGTAGGGGAAGCATATCACTGGGGTATACTTTAAGGAATTTGCTTGGCCCAAGCTGTCTCTGCTTCCTAGCTGCCTATAAAATGGAATCAGACTGGGACCACTCCTACTGTGCCCTCTCAAATCACCAGGCAAGATAAATCCTTCCTCCCTGAAATTAAGCACTCCTCTCACTACGGCAGCAAAGCAGGAAGCATGTGAGCATGTGGTGAAGACTGGGTGTGTTAAATGTTTGTCAAAAATACAGTTGAAATATATATATATATTGGAGAGATGGCTGAGCTGTTAAGGGCACTGACTGCTCTTCCAGAGCTCCTGAGTTTGATTCCCAGCAACCACTTGGTGGCTCACAACCATCCGTGATGGAATCCCTCTTCTAATGTGTATGAAGATAGCAACAGTGTACCCATATACATAAAATGAACAAATAAATTTTACTTTTAAAAATCCATACAGGAAATAGATACAATTTTTATAACTAAGTATGTGTTTTAAGAAAAGCAAAATTAATCAAGACATTTTAAAAGGAAATACAAATAAAAATAGGACACATGGCATAAACCTGTAATGTCAACACCCAAGAAGCAGAAACAGGAAGATCTGGATTTCAAGGCCTGCCTGAGCTGCACAAAAGGAGACTTAAAAGATTAACAGAAGGGCCTGGAGAGATGGCTCAGCAGTTAAGAGCACTGACTGCTCTTCCAAAGGTTCTGAGTTCAATTCCCAGCAACCACATGGTGGCTCACAACGATCTGTAATAGGATCTGATGCCCTCTTCTGATATGTTTAAAAAACAGCTACAGTGTACTCATAATAAATAAATCTTTTTTAAAAATTAATAGAAAATACATGAAATAGCATTCATCTCTAAACTGACAAAGATAAAGAAGAATGATGTATAGCCAGGTACCCAAGAGGCTGAGACAAAAGGATTGCAGGATCAAGGCCAGCATGTAAAACTTAGCAAGACCCTATCTCATAATTTTAAAGTTTAAACATTAGAAGGACTGTGGATATAATTCTAGATAGGATGATTACCTACCAGGCTTGAGAGCCCAGGTTCAATGCCCCCTAATAACAGAATAGGTGTGGAGATACACACCTTTAGTCACAGCACTTGGAGAGGCGGGTGGATTTCTGTGAGTTCAAGGCCAGCCTGCTCTACATAGAGTTCCAGGACAGCCAGGGCTACATAATAACAAGATCCTTTCTCCAAACAAATAATCTTCAATAAAACACATACACGTGCACGCATGTGCGTGCACACACATACACATGACATGGCTGAGAAGCATCATAGTCAGTGTGAGCATAGATCAGGACCACATTTCTACAGCACCATCTGACAAACTGGATGAGTTCAGAACTCTACAGATGTACAAACTTTTGGCACTTTAGCCTCTAGGCGTTTACCCTGCAGAACTGGGCAAAGAGACACACATCTTTAGTGCCACCTCTACCACTATTGAAAACTGAAAAATGACAGTCATACGTCCAACTGTAAAAGCAGTGAGTTAAATGAACTGACACAGCTGCCAGTGCAGGGCAGAGTAACCCTCAAAATAAAAACCCTGCCTCAAAATAAAAAGTAAAAATAAGGCTGGGATATAGCTCAGTGGCTGAGCAGGATATCAGTATTCGTGAGGGCCCAGGTCACTAGAAGAATAGAAATAATTTATGCACTACTATTCATTGGAAAGACGCATTTCCATCTTTTGTTAGATTGCATTATACATGTAGACTGAGAAGATTCTAGAACTCCGCTGTATGAGTTAAAATGTTTCCAGATGAATAAAACATACACTGACTTAAACAATTACAGGAAGTTACTGGTTGCGCAATGGGGGAAAAAAAGTAGGAATAAGTCACACTTTGGATACAGCCAGCCCAGGCTGTAGGTCCGCTTAGGAACCAGGCTCTTGCCTCTGGCTTCCTTCCGGTGGTAATAAAAGCTGCAAACTGGCTTCCTTCATTATCATAGATGGCTGCTGGTACCCAGTGAAGCGGCAGGCAGGCATTCTAGTTCAGAGCTTGCCGTGTAGTAATGAATCCGGTCCTAAACCAGGCATGGTCACGCCCACGTGGATACCTGCACTGCCTGGCTTCAGTTTAGATACCAGTTGTCTCTCTGTATCTACAAGTCCCACGTCTGTCTTTTTCTATTATCTTTCCCTAAGTAGAACAGTATGACAACCACCTCATAGATTTGCATGGTATTGGGTGTTACTTAAGCTATGACGGGAAGGTATGTGTAGGCTCTGTGCAAATACTGTTCTGTGTGTGTGTGCATGCTCACACATACATATGAGTGCTCACGCCACATGTGTCCACATACATGTAGAACCCGAGTCAAATATCTTGTCCGGCTTATTTTTTTTTTTTTGAGACAGAATCTCTCACTGAACTTAGGACACACTGATTTGGCTAGAGTAGCCAGCAAACACCAGGAATCCGTCTGTCACTACCTCCCCAGTCCTGGAGTTACAGACATGGGCCACTGTGCCCAGTTTTTCTTACATGTGCAGCAAACACAAAGTAAGCCATTTCCCTAGCCATCTTCTTTTATATAACGGATGGACTGACCTGACACATCTGATAATTGAGGGAGTCTATAGTCCTCAAGGATGCTGAAGGTTGGCTGAACTTGCCATCCCTAAAGCAATCATTGATTGGCTTATACCACTCACCCCTGGGCACAGCGTAGGGGCAGACCTTTTCTATCCCCCTAGTCCAACTAAAATGCAGGGCTTTCTGGGAGATGGATGGCCATTCAAATCAACTTCTAAAAGCGCCTTAGTGTGAATAGTCCTGCCTAGGCTGGAGGCTAGCTAAGAGCAAGTTGGGGCAAGTTATCTATCAGGATACATGTAATATATTGCCAGTATATATTACAAAGCCTGCTTTGCATGATCGCTCATCAATTTTACTACGGTGAAGCTTTCTTTATTTAAATTTATTTTATTTTATGTGTATGGGTGCTTTGCCTACATGCATGACTCTACACCATGCGCATGCAGTACCCATGGAGGCCAGAAGAGGGCACTGGATTCCCAGAAAGTGGAGTTACAGACCCTGAGCCTCTATGAGGGTGCAGGAAATCCAACTTCAAGAACAGCCAGTGCTCTTACTAACTACTAGGCTGTCTCTTCAGCTGTCTTAGTTAGGGTTCTATTGCTGTGAAAAAAAACACCATGACCAAGACAACTCTTAAAAAGGACAACATTTAATTGGGGCTGACTTACAGTTTCAGAGGTTCAGTCCATTATCATCATGGCGGGAAGTATGGCAGCACACAGGCAGACATGGTGCTGGAGTTCTACATCTTGATCTGAAGGCTGCCAAGAGGAGACTATCTTACGAACCGAGAGAAGCCTGAGCATATAGATACCGTAAAGCCCACCCCAACAATGACACACCTCCTCCAACAAGGCCACGCCTACTCTAACATGGCCAGACAATCAGGGGACTTTCAGGATGAATGTATCACACAAGTGGACAGGTAAATCAGAAAGAGTTCCCTGGCAGCAGAGAGAGCACCGTGAGAGCGTCTGCCCAGGCGCTGCACACCCTGGCTCTGGTGAGCAAGCCCCTCCTACCCCATGCACACGACTCCTTAGTGTTGTCTCCTTCTCATTGGCCCCCGGGGGTTTTCTGGAGTGACACCTGGAGAAGCAGTGAGTGTCTGACACTGTGAGTTGTCCCCAAAGTCAGCAGCTGTCAAATGGGAGGCTCAGAGTGCAGGAGGGGACGGGGACTGGGTTCCTCACTTTGCGCAGGAGGATGTCTACACAGAGGGAGAACAAACCCGCACGCACGCACGCACGGCAGACGAGGAAGGAAAACATCAGTGGAGGTTTTGCCACCTGGATCCAGCTCTTCCTGAGCTCCTCTCACCTTGCTCTTAATTACAGGAAAAGGTTACAATGACCTTGGTGACTTACAATGACCTTGGTGACAGACAGTGCACCTGGGAAGAGGCCCTGGAGGCCAACCCTGGGCAGACTCCACCCTCAGTTCTCTCCGGCTTCCCCGCTCCCTGCCCCCTTTCATCCTTGAGCTGCTGTGGTCATCACATCTCCAGGTACTGAAGAAGAGAACAGACTCTCCTAGGTGGGAAACACCCAGCCTCCATTGCTTCTGCAACCCCAGGGCTGTGAAGGTAGTGACAGAGGCCATGACCCTGTGACTCTGGCCAGGGTCAGCCCTGCAGCTAACCCTGTCTTTTTGCAAGACGAAGGATTGGGCTAAGGGCAGCCTACCACCAGGGAGGAGCCCTAGCCAGAAAGAAGAGTGTCTTAGGCTGCTGGGGTGGAGCCGGTCTATAAGAAAACATCATGTTGGAGATGAGGAGCCTGGGCAGTGTCAAGGAGCCCCGTGGGAGCAGGACCTCTTATGCCTGCATGGAAGCCAAGGTCCTCCCCTAACCAGTTTTCTAGTTTTTAGAGACAGGGTTTCACTGTAGACCAGGCTGGCCAAATAAATGATCGTCAACTAAACTAGACAGAATTTAGACCCTTGCCCCAGAAGGCTATAGAGCCACAGAAGCCTTGTCCTAAAGCACAGGTCACTCTTGGCCCTTCCGGATCCTACCACCCATTTTACAGTCGGGGGGGGGGGGTTGGGGAGGGAGGGGTGGTCAGAGTCAAGTCTTCAGGTTCTTCTGGCACCAGTGAGAAGAATAGGCTTAGCTTCAGGGCTGGGTCTTGTCCTTTCCAGGGCAGACTTGATAGTGTTGGGAGGGGGGGGAGTGGCCTGGGCTTCACCTTTCCAACCTATAAAGTGAGGATTATGGTTTCTGCCCCGCCCAACCCACAGACCTTCTGTTGAGATCTGGGGGAGGCAGGGGAGTTAAGGGGGGGGGAGCACTGGAGTAGAGAGGGGAGAGGTTAAAGGGAACAGAGAGCCGAGTCAGAGCCTCCTCGTGTTTTGAAGCAGCCCCAGATGCTGCTGTTGCCTGCCCCAGCCACAGCTGGTTTTCCAATGTGCCAAGGGCCCTCCCACCAGCTTCCCCCAGGAATCTCTCCCCACCATGGCTGCCCATTCTCCTCCGGAGGAGTGTGGCCCATCACACAGTGGTTAGCTCAAGAACCATCAGTGGTAGCCGGGCGTGGTGGCACACGCCTTTAATCCCAGCACTCGGGAGGAGGCAGTGGCAGGCGGATTTCTGAGTTCAAGGCCAGCCTGGTCTACAAAGTGAGTTCCAGGACAGCCAGGGCTATACAGAGAAACCGTGTCTCGAGAAAAAAAAAAAAAAAAAAAAAAAAGAACCATCAGAGACTCCTGGTGTCTATGGAACGACTCTGCTGTTAGGTTCAGACTTCTCAAGGGGTTCCTTCTTTTTCTCCCTTTCCCCAGTCCTCTCTGTATTGACTCCAGGATCCTTTCAACCTGTTGCTGAGACCCCTGGGACCCCACAGCCCCAGGGTGTCCAACCCCCCATTTCCAGAGCTCATTTCTCCAGTTTGTGCCTTCCACTGGATGCTTTCCTGTCCCAAGTGCCAGTTGACTTGACGATGTGTTTCTGGGGCATATGTAAGATCCCAGAGCTGTCTCTTAGGTGGCCCAAGCTTCTGGGGACTCAAGTATATCCTAGCCAGCCTCTCTCTGAGCCTAACCACGCCCATCTGTAAAAGAGGGAACTGGCTCCATCTTGCATACCTCATAAGAAAAGATCAAAGAAGCAATAACCAGGGAGTTGCCCTGGTGAGATGCAATCTCCTGCCAACTCCTGGGACTGGGGTTTACTTGGCACAAAGGCAACTCAGCAAACACCTCTTACAAGAAGGATTCTGAGACTCGGTAGGACTGAGGGTCCCCAGTACCCGACAGATGGCACCATGCCAGGCTCAGTCCCACTTCCTTAAGGCACAATGCACGGGTGAGTGGTCACAGAGGATTCCTGCCCTGGATGTCAGCTGCTCCTGCTGTCGCTCCTGCTGTCCTAATGCAGAGACCGTTGGCCCCCATGGGATGGTGGCAGCCTGGCAAAGGGGTCTCTTTCTTTCTCCCTTTTTATTTAACTTTTTTGTTGATTCTTTGTGAACGGCACATCACGCGCTCTGTACTGGCTGGTTTTATGAGTCAACTTGACACAGGCTGGAGTTATCACAGAGAAAGGAGCTTCAGTTGGGGAAGTGCCTCCATGAGATCCAGCTGTGGGGCATTTTCTCAATTAGTGATCAANNGNGGNNGNNCCNNTNNNNGNNGTGCCATCCCTGGGCTGGTAGTCTTGGGTTCTATAAGAAAGCAAGCTGACCAAGCCAGGGGAAGCAAGTCAGTAAGTAACACCCTTCCATGGCCTCTGCATCAGCTCCTGCTTCCTGACCTGCTTGAATTCCAGTCCTGACTTCCTCTGGTGATGAACAGCAAAGTGGAAGTGTAAGCTGAATAAACCCTTTCCTCCCCAACTGCTTCTTGGTCATGATGTTTGTGCAGGATTAGAAACCCTGACTAAGACAGACTCCAAACCCACTCATCTCCCCATCCCTTCAAATCCACTCTCCACCCTTGCAACCTCTCTCACAAATGAAACTAAATTAAAATAGCAAACAAAAACAAAGCAAAAAGAACCCCCCCCCAACAAACAAAAGTCTCATCTGGAAGCTGTAGTGTGTCACAGCGTGTCACACAGCATATTCATTTTTGTCCACACATCTTTACTTGCAAATGTCCATTACAATGAGTCATTGGTTTGGTTAGAGGCCTCTCGCTTTGGCTAAGCTATCTACACTGGATCCTCACCGGGACCCCTCTGGATATCCTGTTGTTGCTCTGTGTTATGTAGATCCTTCAGCTTTGGATCTGCCTGACCTGCAGGGGGTCTCTTTCTAATGTCCCCCTATGGCTATGTAGTCACAGTGACACACTCATGTTTACTTCAGGCTATTTCCTTTTCTAAAGAGGAAGGAGGTGGATCTCTTTCTGTACAAGTTTAGGCAGGAAGCCAGGCAAGCTCTGTGCACCTAAAACTTGTCCCTGTGACACAGGCTTGTTGCTCCTAGGACTGTCACAGAATGCACACAACAACCAGCACTTGGCCAAGGATACGACCAGAAAGACTTAGAGAGTTACAGATGGTGGGAATTCCATTGCTCCACCCTGAACTATTCCCTTGCAAGTGGGCAAGCTGGGGACGAGAGGCCAGTGAATCATTCAAGGATGTCACGAACTAACCCTACGTTGCTAGCCAAGGCTATGGCTGGAGCCCCCTCTACTCTGTGTATGTGTGTATGTGCTTTTACACGTGTGTGCACATGTGGCAGAGGGTATGTATAGAAGGCACAGGTTGATGTAAGGTGTTTGTTGGGTGAGCAGTCAGGTGTGGGGGAAGCAGGTGCCTCTGTGGGCCCATGTGGAGGCATCCCTTTCCCCTGAGAGACCAGTCACACACTGGTATAGTAGAGAATAGAGTTTATTCAGGGCATGGGGAGGGGAGTTAAGAGGGTAGAAGAGACAGACAGAGAGAGAGAGAGAGAGAGAGAGAGAGAGAGAGAGAGAGAGAGAGAGAGAGAGAAGAGGCCACTGACCATGAGCAAGTGGAGAGGGTGGGGAGGACAATGGGGAGAGAGAGGGTAAGGGACAAGAGGACAGAACAGGAGCAAAAAGGTGAGAGAGGAGGCGGCAAGCAACCCATTTTATAGAGTCAGGCACACCTGGCTGTTGCCAGATAACTGTGGGGCGGAGCCTAGACAAAATGCCAACATCAGGTATCTACCTCAGTTTCTTTTCACCTTGCTTTTTCTTTTTCTTTCTTTCTTTCTTTCTTTCTTTCTTTCTTTCTTTCTTTCTTTCTTTCTTTCTTTCTTTCTTTCTTTCTTTCACTGAACCTGGAACCTGAACCTCTAAGCAAACACCAGGGATGCCCCTGTCACTACCTCCCCAGCTCTGGAATTACAAGCTCACGCCAGCTCACCCAACCTCTTTTGAGTGGGTTTTGGGAGTTGAACCCTCATGCTAATATGGCTGCCGCTTCCCCAACTGGAGCTGCCGCCTCCCCAGCGCACGCTTTGTTTTTATTTTAAACAATTCGTTAATCATTCATTTGTGCATTTATTGTTCACAGTGGTGGAGATGAAACCCAGAGCTTTGTGACTGCTTTAATGCTGAGCCGTGCCCTCCACTCTGCCCTCTCTGCCTCTCCACTCTAGCCAGAGTGAGCACCCTCCTCCGTCCAAGGGAGGCAGGACACAGCAGAGAGGGTGGAGAAGGAGGAGGAGGAGGAGGAGGAGGAGGAGGAGGAGGAGATAATGTGAAGGAACAGATGAGTCGGGGGCTTTCTGAGAATCCTCCCTCAGTCCAGGGATGGTTTCTGGGGCTGTGACTGGCCACAGGTGGGAAAGGTATCCCCAAAAGAGCCTGATCTCGCTTCTGACACCCCAGGAACAGCTAGCTCCAGGGTGGCCCAGCAGCCTGGGCTCTGTTCACTGAGAGCCAAGCTTCTGTTTGAATGTGGGAGCACAGTCCAGGCCCCACCATCAGCACATAGGACCCAGAGAGACCCCCCTGGATTCCTGTATCCCCCTTGTCTGCTTTCAGGGGAAACAGCCAAACAAGAGAAAGAAAAGGCCAACATCATCTAGTGTATGGGGGACGGGGAAGGGGGTGTTAGCCACCTCACCTTAATGCTCTCATGAGTAAGCAGGCACAGTTCGATGTGGTCCCCAGGGGAAGGGACCTCACACTCCTGCCCATTCCCCGGAGAAAGAGTGGATGGAATTTTCCACATCCCAGATGCTGAGAGGCTGTGGCCCATTTGCAAGCCCTGCTGATGAGCTAATTAGAGCTGCTGGTCTATTTCTGCTCAATACCTAAATGAGGTCACTAGCCTGGTGTGCCTGCGAGGAGCCTGGTGAGGAGACTAAGGGTGGCTGGACCAGTAGGCGGGCTTCATCTCTGAGGAGGGCTATGGGACCTACCTGGGAGTTTGGATTTAGGACTGAATATTGGATCTAGGATTTGAAGTGATGAAGCCAGGGTAGTCCCAGTAGGATAAGAGGGGTGGTCATCCCAGGCCCAGCCAGCCCAAATTGTCCTCATGTAGCTACTCCTGGTCTCTCTCTCTCTCTCTCTCTCTCTCTCTCTCTCTCTCTCTCTCTCTCTCTCTCTTTCATTTTAAGACATGGTTTCTATATGTAGCTCTGGCTGTCCTAGAACTCACTCCAGAGGCCAGGCTTGCCTTGAACTCAGAGATCCACCTGCCTCTGCCTCCTGACTGCTGAGATCCAATGCATGCATCACCACCGCCATGTCTTAGGAACTCACCCTTTACGACCCGCAAAAGACCAGCATCCGGGTCCTTGGATTGCTCCTCCTCTCAGCATAAACAAACCCTGCCCTCCCCCAGGTGGGACAGGGGCCTTTCTGCTACCCCAACACCAGGCTCAGGGAATCATGATTTTCATGACTCCCAGGTGTCTCTCTCCACTGTGCCCCAAACTGTGGGCTCTCGTTTTGTGAATTCCTTTAGTGAGCTCTACACTATAGCAAGTTGCTGTGTGTGTATACTGGCTACCCTGGGCAGCAGCATGGCGTCCCCTATGGTGGGTCTTAGGGTCTATGTTTACAGTATGGAGTGTACAGGGGTGCACTTGGCAATGTCCGGAGGTGGTTTAGTCTTATACTGGAAGCCATTACGGGTGTCTAGTGAGTGGAAGTATCCCACAGTTCTGGGGACAGCCCTGGCACAAGGAAGGTAATATTTGCCTGAGAGACCCTGGTGAAGGCACTCGGCTGCTGGCAGGCAGAGCCTGGGTTTTGAGTTCTAGTCTTTGCCCGCTTGGATCTATGATCTGGCTCTCAGTTCTCATGCTGAGAAGCTGAGACTTCAAGGGCTGAGAGTAGGCTCTCATCACTGACATACACAAAGCTGGGTCCTCAGAGCCACCCCTCCCTCTCCAGACCCCTGCCATCCTCCTTGCTGTCTTGCCCAGGCCATAGTGTCCTCTTGGGATCCCCATCTCTGCCAGCTGTCCTTTCCATGTTGTGGGTGGCAAGGCCACTAGTCACCCACAGAGCTGCTTTGGAAAAGAGAGCCCAGAGGAGCAGCTGTAATGATGTTGGCACAGTAGGTGCACATCAAGGCTGTCCTGGTAAACTGAGGCATGGGGCTCCCTGGGGCAGATCGACGGTCACATGCTCACTGAGCAGCAGTCTCAAATGTGACCTCCAGTCCAGACTCACAACCCCATTGGCTTCTTGGACAGTTTTCTCACACAACGACAGGCACCCACCCACCCACCCAGACATGATGCTAGGCAGATATGGGAACCCAAACCCTTATTGCCTGCACCCTGTCAATCACTATAGACATCAGTTCTGCTTTGGGACCACCCCAATCCAGTCTGCTCTGACTGGCCTAGAATACTCCAACCTGATACCGAAGCTACTATGTTTTTCTATTTTATTTCTAGGGCTGGGAATCGAACCTGAGGCAGACAGAGTTGGAGCTGGAGAGGAGGATAAACAAACAGCAGCCCTGTCAATGAAAAGCCAAGTGGGAGGAAAGGTGTGGAAGTGATACCATTTCTCACAGATAAGCTAAGCCAAACCCAGCGAGGCTTTACACCAACTATGATACTTCAGTGCAAAAGCACCTCTCACCTCAGTGGGGATAGCAGATAAATTTATCCCAAACCTAAATTTAAGTGACCACAGCCCAGGAACCCAGACTAGGTCTAGGTTACTCCAAAATCCGTGTTTCAACATGAATTCGCTTTTCATGATCTTTTTTTAGTCAAAAACAAAGAAAGTCATAAATCAAGGTGCTTTTCAAGTATATTGATGAGGGCATCAGAGAGACGGCTGCAGCAAAGAAATCTCAGCTGTGGGCCTCAGATGGTGTCCGATAATTCTTCACTGTGAGGTTGGTGGGCGCTAGTGGTCTGCCAAGTGAACACATTTCAAGAGGGTTTTATCTGTAAGTCTTAGAACAGTGTGTCCGAGCCAGAGGCGAGCAAGGCACGGCTAGCAGGGGCCCGAAGATAAGTCCAAGATGACTGGAATTAGGCCCTGGACCTGCCACATTCCTGGCTCTCCACAGTCGAAGTTCTGATCAGTTCATCTGCTTTGCAGAAGGTTCGGTGGAAGGCACAGCTTTTTTTTATGTGAACTTTTGTTTCCAGGTGGCTATAGCCAACAGGGAGCCATAACCAAGAGAGCGGACACGCGAAGGATGGGAGCTTCCGCGCCCTTATGGGCTTGTCAGGTAGTGAGGCTGAATGGGAAACAAGAGTTAAACAGAGAGGGGCAGAAGACACAACAATCCCACTCCTCTGTGTACCCGCAAAACCTCATCCCTGAATGTCCGAAACCCATTATTTCTACAGCCAAAGAGTGCAAGCAACCAAACGCCCATCCACCCATGAATGAATTAATCAATGCAGCACGCCAAGACAGAGTACAAGTCAGCCACAAGGAGAGTGGAGACAGACAGAAAACGTGGATAGACTTTCTGGTGGTTTGAATATGCTTGGCCCATTGGAAGTGGCACTCTTAGGAGGTGTGGCCTTGTCGGAATAGGTGTGATCTTGCGGGAGGAAGTGTGGCACCGTGTAGGCGGGCTTTGAGGACCCCCTATGCTTAGGCTCCGACCAGAGAGGTCGGAGAGAGAGACCCTCCACCTGGCTGCCTGCAGAAGATAGTCTCTTTCTGGCTGCCTTAAGTTCAAGATGTGGGCTGGAGAGATAGCTCAGCGGTTAAGAGCACTGACTGCTCTTCTAAAGGTCCTGAGTTCAAATTCCAGCAACCACATGGTGGCTCACAAACCATCCGTAATGGGATCTGATGCCCTCTTTTGGTGTGTCTGAAGTCAGCTACGGTGTACTTACATATAATAATAAATAAATATTTAAAAAAAAAAAAAAGCTGGGCGTGGTGGCACATGCCTTTAATCCCAGCACTTGGGAGGCAGAGGCAGGTGGATTTCTGAGTTCGAAGCCAGCCTGGTCTACAGTGTGAGTTCCAGGACAGCCAGGGCTATGCAGAGAAACCCTGTCTCAATCCCCACCCCATCCCACCCCCCAAAAAATCAAGATGCACGGGCTGAAGAGATGGCTCAGTGGACTGACTGCTCTTCCAGAGGTTCTAAGTTCAATTCCCAGCAACCACATGGTGGCTTGCAACCACAATGCCCTCTTCTGGTGTGTCTAAGGACAGCAACAGTATATTCATATACATAAAATAAATAAATAAATAATTTTTTAAAAAAAAGATCAAGATGCAGAACTCTCAGTTCCTTCTCCAGCTCCATGTCTGCCTTTATGCTGCCATGCTTCCCACCATGATGATAATAGACTGAACCTCTAAACCCATAAGCCAGCCCCAATGAAATATTGTCCTTTGTAAGAGTTGCCTTGGTCATGGCGTCTCTTCACAATAATAAAACCCTAAGACAGACCTTGAAAGTGTTGTACTTGATGCTGAAACAGAGTCCCTCCTACAGAGACGTGGGCCTTTGAGGAAGAAGTTGTGATAATATGAGGTGGACGTCCCCTGTGAGTGGATGCGTGGCCCTTCGAGCTTGAGGGAGCTGGCAAAGGGACTCTCTGCTCCCCTATTTCTCCACCACATGAGGACAAAGTGTTCACGCCCTTGACCCTTCTGTCCTCTCTGCCCTGACTGAGGACTTCACTGGAGGCTGGACCTGCCAGCACTTTGATTTTCGACTGCCCAGCCTCCAGACTATGAGCACCATGAATTCCTGTGGTTCATAACTCATTAGGTCCCAGCCAGGCACGGTGGCACATGCCTGTAACGCCAGCACTCGGGAGGCTGAAGCAAGAAGTTTGCTGCAAGTTTGAGGCTAGCCTGGGCTGCATAATGAGTTTCAGATCAGTCTGAGTTACAACATGAGACGCTGAGTGAATGAACCGAATTATTCAGTCTCCAGTTTTGTGGCAGCAGAAAAGTGCACTGAGATACCAGGTCAGCGGCTCTCAGCCTTCCTGGTGCCTCCTCGATCCTTTAGTGCAGTACCTTACCGGGTGACCCGACCATAAAGTTATTATAGCTACTTCGTAACTGTAATTTTGCTACTGTTATGAATCATAATGTAAATATCTGTGTTTTCCTATGGCTTTAGGCCACCCCTATGAAAGGGCCATTTGACCCCGATGGGTTGAGGACCACTGCACAAAGTGGAAGTCAGACAGAGAGGCCACTTAGTGGGACTGGAAGTGTAACCGCATGGTAAGGCGTTTCTGTAGTATGTGCAAGGCTCGTTCTGTTCCCGGCAGGGAGAGGTAGCATATGATTCTACTTTAGGACAAATCTAGAACGGGCAAAGCCAGACAGAAACGAGGTTAGTAGTTCCCAGGGCAGGTGCAGGGCAAGGTGCAGAGCAGTGTCTCAGGGGTACAGGGATCCTTTACAGGAAATGAAGCTTTCCCTTCCATGGTGAAGGTATTGATAAGTCTTAACTACCAGGAACATGCGTCATATTGTTCACTGAATCAGCAACCGAAACAGAAGTAGGCTGCACTTTGGGACTCTTCTGTTTGTCCCTCTGACCCTGGTACCTTTGCTTAACCCCTGACTATCCCCACCCTCTTCCCCCATCAGCACCAGGCTGCAGCTCCCTGTGGGGCCTGGGTCTCCAGGCTAAGCTGGTACCCTGGATTTGAGGGCTGCCTTAAGAGGTTTTCCCTGTTGGATCCCAGGGATAGGAGGATCCCAGTGCAACCTGTTCGTCCTGTCTCACCCAGCCTGTCTGAACCCAGCATGTCTTCCACGTGCTTCCAAGATGAGCATCCTCTGGCTTCTGTGTCCTTCCTGTCTGAGCATTTACATACAATGCTGTCAAGTGCTCATCCAGCTCTGCCACCGACCTGAATAGTGACCTTTTAAGTCTAGCTTAACTCTATGCTGCTAATCCAGCCATCACAGACTGACCTCTGGATGCCCCAGCCTATGCCACGACTTTATCATGCCGCAAAACACTTTCCACTTTAAAACCAAGTCCATTACTATTTTAGAGTCACTTATAAGAGTGTCATTTCCTGTCTTCTCTTGAAAACTCTGCCAAGCTAGCCACCAGGGTCCTTGTCCCTAACTGGCAGCAAATGATTAGAGCTGCGCAGACTTGTCACCTTTTGACAGGCAGATCTCTGCAGGGAAAAGAGTACGGCCCTGCTCCCTGTAAGAAGCCACAGTGGCTGGCCTACATAGAACTGAGTATCAAGGGCTGATGGGGAACGTCAGAAGTGACAGCTCTGGGAGGAGGATGGTATAGGGAAGTGGGTTTGGGGGGGAGGGGCAGTGGAGTTACTGGGCCAGCAAAACAGTTCATCAGGCAAAACTGCCAAGCCTGATGACCTGTGTTTGATTCCCCATGATCCACATGATAGAAGAGAACTGACTCCTGCAAGTTGTCCTCTGACCCCCCTGACACATACATGTATGCACACACTCATGCAAGCACGCACACACACGTGTGCACATGCAGACACTACAGTTTCAGTTTCCCCGTCTGTAGATGAAGGTGGGGTGAGCAGCGTGAGGCTTCCTGATCTCACATGGTCAGCGTTATTCTCAGGGTGCAGCACCCCCCACCCCTTTCAGTTCAGGTTTCCTCACTCCCCACCCCAGGCTTCTGGCAGACTGTTGAAGGTGGTAGAATTGGTCCCCCGCCTTCCTGGGTATCCTTGTGGCCAGCCATCCTTCAGTATCTGCACTCCCCAGCAGTTCCTTTAGTGTGGCTTTTCTTGGGGCCACGGTATCATCTTTGCCACCCGTGAGTGCTGAGTTTAGTGGTGTTCAGTTTCTACTGATCTTTTTCTTTTCTCTTTAGACTTTTAAAATCTCTTCTGGTTTTGATTTGGGGTTGAGTTTAATACTTTATTCCCTGTGTTTCAAAGCCCGTTGCCTGATACAACTTGTATATTCTCTCTGTAATGGTCTTCAGAGGGTGTTGCTTCCAAGACCCAGGGTTTGTCTGAAAGTGAGTTTCTCCTTGTATGCAAAAAGACACGCGAAACATGCACAGGCTAAAGAAGGTCTCCTGCTCCTTCAAGTACCAATGAAGGGATAGCAATGGCTTCCCGTCCTCCTATCTCTTCCTCCAGATCAGGGTCCCCAATGGTTTGAGGCCACCCAAGCAGCTACCAATGTGCAAAGGCCACCCAGCTGAGTCTTGGAGGGTCACAGGTACCACTAATGGGCACTCTGGTGGTAACTTTCACCCAACTCCTAAAGTTGAACACTGTGGTAGCTTCTACACGCTGGAATGAGTCAAGGCTACATTGTATCATTTATGGAAGCCTGGGAGAGCCCAGCGCACTTTCTGTCCCCCCCCCCCCCAGTGCTCTCTGCCAGCACATTGGCAGTCACCTCCCCCTGCCATGGTCAAGAGCTGTGGGTCCACAAGGCTCTTGTTCATCTCTCCTCCAGCTGCAGGGCAAAGCAGGCAGGGGTTTCTCTGTAGCTCTGACTGTCCTATAACTCACTCTGTAGACCAAGCTGGTCTCAGACTCACAGACCAGGCTCTGCCTCTAGAGGACTGGGATTAAAGGCCTGTGCCACCATGTCCAGCTTAGGTTCACTTCCTAAGAGGTGGTGTTTTTCCCAAGAGAGGCTGCCACAGAGCAAACGCCCTTCCTTGTGGGTTGACATCGTGGGCAACTCACGGGATGTTCCCCATCTGGAAAGGAATGCAGACAGTGGCCAACAGGGGAGGCCAGACTCTGAATCTTGTAGTTGCATTCCTTCACGGTTCTCTTTTTTTTTTTTTTTTTTTTTTTTGCTTCATAACCCCTGGGCTCGACCCCTAAGCCCACAAAGCTGCTGCCTTGCCTTTGGGGTACAACACCCTGGAACCACATAAGCTTCAGCTGAGCTGAGTACCCACCTCCTGTCCCTGTCACCCCTGCAGGTCTGATGAGCTTGCAGTCTCAAAGCTCTGCCCCACCCCCATCCTAGGCAGGGTACTCCCCCAGCTCCCCAGGGGAGTGAGCACCCCAATCTCTGTCTCCGATACAGAACTCTTCTGGCCTGATCCACCCTAAAGCCTTTTCCAGGCTCTGTCACACTAAGGGCCACCTGTTCTTCAGCCCAAACCTAGATTTCTTAGATGAGAGAGGACACTTCTGCCAGAATATTCATTTCCTTCCTGCCCTCTTGAAGATGGACTGGCTGTCCCAGTGAGGTGCCCTGGAAGCTGGCATGGCCACTGTCAGCATTGAGCTCAGTTTATGCTACTTTCTAACTTCTCATTTCAACTCTGAGATATCAGGGGGACAGGAGAGCCTGACTACCCTTCTTCTGTCACTTGAGCGTGTCAGTTTGGTTTCTTGAGTCTCCGTATGCCATCTGTTAAATGGAATAGATACATGGGTGTTTCCAGTCATAGTCAGGGTCCTGAGGGCAGGTTAGAGTTGTGCGTTTTGTGAATCGTGAGTCTGACTATCGAACACCAACCAGGCTTCTGGGCCTAGGACATTTCTTTCAGGCAGTCAGCTCTGACAGCTAGTGTTTGGAAGGCTCTTCCTCGAGGGTGGAGGGCAGAGGGCAGCATTCCTGGCAGCCTGTGGGTATGGCCTGCCAGATCCCCTGGCCCCGCCCAGCAGTGTTCCAGTTTCTGATGTCAATTAGTCCTACTGACTTCATCAGTGAGGAAGCTTGGGAAGATAAGCAAGCAGGCCAAGTGTAAACAAGAGCACAGCCTCCCTCCCGGAGGGAGAGGAGCTCAGAAAGGACTAAGGTGGAAGGCGCTACCTCCCCAGTGGGGGACCCAATAGGTGGGATGCTCATGTTTAGTGGCAATTGTGGGACTGGACAGGATCTCAGGAGCCAGGCAGCCCATGTGTGAGAGAACCTGGCTCCCAGGAGGGAGGGTGCTGGCTGTATACAGCTGGTTGCTGGGTGGAATCCCAGATTTGTATGACCCAGAGAGCATCAGGTCAGAAACTGAATGGCCTAGCTTGACCTATGACAGGAGGGAAGGGGCAGGACAGTGTCTTGCTCATGAGAGCTCCAGGCTGCTGGGGCTGAGCCTACACCCTGGTCTTCCTGTTCATATGGCCCCTCTAAACTGGGGGGGTGGGGGGAGGGGGCAGCTGTGCATATACCAGGCCAATAATATAGGATGGAGCAGCATTGGCTGTAAGGGAGTCAGGCACGGCTTGAAGTTCTACGACAGCCAGAGGCCTCAACAGCACAAAGAGGTGGCTGTGGGTAAGGAGAGTGAGTAGAAACTTTCCAGACAGACATGTAAGAAGGTGTTCGGATCAGGGCCCAGCAAGGAAAGGGTATACCAATCAGGTAAGAGGTGGTCCAGGGAGCTTGGGAAGCCATCCGGGGGTTCTGGGTCTGCATCCCAGTGCAGAGACCCACACATCCCGGGACTGATCCAGACTGTGCGGATGTTTCCAAGGCTCTGTCAGCTGTTTTGCCATCTGCTTTCACACCCAACAATGGATGGGCCCCAGGGGACTCAGAGGCAGCCAGGGCCTGGCAGCTGCTCTGGATAGAGCATCCCCCTTTCTGTCCACCCCCAGTGCTGTGTTCATTATGGTCCCCAGCCTGGAGGGCCCGAGTCTTTCCGTCCGGTCTACCTCAGCTTCCCAGAACACAGCCCTCATTAGGCTGCCCTCCCCTTGGCAGAGGTTCCCCAGCGAGTCCTGGCACTGTGGCTTCCCAGGCTGGCAGGCTAATACACCAGCAGCTGGCCAGGGTCACCACAGCACTATAACACCCAGGAAGCCCAACACCATTGGTCCAACCAGGCTGGTGTCTCCTGAGGCCTGTAGATGGCCATTCCTCGGGTGCTTCTCATAGTTTGTGTTCTATGTACACATCCCTGGATCTGTGTTCAAATCCTTCCTATACTAAGTACACTGGCTGACCTGAATTGAGACTACCTTAATGGTCTAATTTGTTTGGACACATGTGTTCATATGTGTGCAGGTGCACATATGTGGATGAGTGTGTTTGGAGAAGTGGCAACCTCTGTCCATGAACTAATCTATTGCCCCCCCACACCCCAAATAGCCCTCATTGAGTCACCTCTTTAAAGGCCCTGTCTCCAAATAAGCCACTATCTATGGCACTCAAGCTTGGGGCTTCAGAATTCGAATGGGGGAGGGGGATACACTTCAGCCCACGGTAGCCACTGGGGGATCCTGGTTCTCACTAGTGGGCTATAATTCACACAGGGGCCCCTCCTCAGGTTCTTTAGTATTTTGTGGTCTGTGTGGCTGTGTCTTTCTGGATGCAACTCCTCTAGGACTAAGGCGGAGTCAAGTCCTCTTGGATATAAACACTTACATATAAACACTGCACTAATTTCCAGGCGTGGTGGCTCATTCCTTTAATCTCAGCTCTCAGGAGGCAGAGGGAAGTGGATCTTTAAGTTCGAGAGTCTATAGAGTGAGCTCCAGGACAGTCAGGACTACCCAGAGAACCCTGTCTCAAAAAAAAAAAAAAACCCAAATAATAATAATAATAATAATAATACCATGCATGTTTAAATGTGAAGGAACAGGAAGGCCAGAAGAGACCCCAACAGAGAAACTGGTGTTCTAGAGTCCCTAGCCCCTGCTGCCTTTGCCTGACACAACCCCTTACATGTAACAGAGGCAGCATCACCAGCAATGATACAAGGTTTCTGAAGAAGTTTCATGTCCACATTCCCCAAGCCTCATCCCTACAACCATGAGAGGAAAGAGCTGGGGCAGCCCTTGCTTCAACTAACTACTGAGCTAGATCAGGTCCAGCTTGCTCCAGGGTGGGGCTAGGATTCTGCCTGGGCCTAACCAACACTCCAGGGCTGTCAGGGAGCCTACCACTGGGCTGGGCTTCCAGGAAGCAAGTGATTCATGGCTGTCCCTGCCCTGCAGATGGACACAGGGCACCGACAGGATCAGACCTGTACCTTAGCCCTCTGGTACCAGGCACAGGCAAGGTAGACTTGGCCAGCTCCACCCCAGTCTGCCACAGCAGGAGAGCTGAGGGGGAGGGCAGGAGGCTCTCCAGTCTTCTTGAAATCTGACCAGGCTGTGAGGCTTAGCTCTGTCACACCAGAGCCCTGCACTCTTGGACCAGTTAGCATCTCGAAGGAGACTCTTCCTTGGTCAGGTGTGAACAGATGCCATCACACAACCAATATCTGAGTAGCAACATTATGCACAGGGACCATTTTAGACACTGGAGACCCAGTAAGGGACAAGCCCACATGCCCATGGGTAGATATGCTTTGAGTTCAGCGCTGAATTCTGCCCTGCTGTGCCTTGAGATGCTTCAGCTGCAGGGAGACGGAGTCCAGGAAGACCTCCCTAAGATGGACATGTTGAGTTTGTCCCATATTAAGTTGCACCAGGAACAGCAACTCCGGTTCCCTGGGCCTGTTTAGGAGGGAACAGTCAGGTGACTGACAAGAAGACGCCTTCTCCTGTCTCTCTGGTGGCTGTAGACCCACAACCATCCACACATCCAGCTTCCACTCCCCTGGAAGGTAACCCCCATCTCCCTCCTAGCTTTCCTTTGCCTACTGGGACCAACCTGCAGGACTCTTGCTAGCCGCCAGGAGACCAAGACCTAAAAAGAAACGGATATCCAAGGTCAAATCGCTCGTGGGCGCACACTGGCAGTTCCACGGCCTCCCATCGCCTGCCCAGGACAGCCCGGGCAACATTTCTGCGCTGCTGGGACTCCGCCCGTCCCTTTGCAGCCCTCCCCACCCCGTCGCGCGTGCAGACCCAGCAGAACCCAGGGGCAGCCAGAGCGACAGACTAGTGTCTTTCAGCGCACCCGGCCGCTCCGACCGCCCTCCCCACAGCCAGGTCCCTCAGTCCCCTCCTCTGACCCCTCCCGTTCCTTCCTAGGCCTTTTCTGCTCCTCAACCTAGGCTCCCTCAATCCTCTGTTTCTGATTCTTCTCTGACCCCAAGTCTAGCCTCTCCTGTCCTCACCCTGGTCGCCTCCTCCCGGATCCCCGCCACCCTCTCTGCGTACCGGGTGACGCAGCACCGCCTCCCGCTCCCGCCTCCCCGCGCCACCGCCGGGCAGACTGCAGGGGCCGCTAACGGTCCCGCGCCCCCCGGCGTCCGCGCGCCCCGCGCCCGGCGGACGAGGCCGCGCCGGCGGCGATGGGGGCGGCGGAGCCGCTTCACTCCGTGCTGTGGGTGAAACGGCGACGCTGTGCCGTCAGCTTGGAGCCCGCGCGGGCTCTACTACGCTGGTGGCGGAGCCCGGAGCCCGGGCCCTCCACGCCGGGTGCCGGTAAGTGTGGTCATCCCGGGCTGGTGGGGCCAGCGCTGCATCCACCCCGGCCTGCGTAGCTCGAGCGCTCCGGGCAGGCTGGGATGGGGCGGAACTCGGAGGGAGGAGACGCAGGGCACTGGGAGAGGCGGCCGAGGCACCGAGGCGCGGGGAATCAGAGACGCAGAGCCCGGGTGCCGGGCGGTCTAAGTACTCCGCGGCCTCTGGCGGGGAACCGTCTGGATGCTGAGAGTCCAGATACTCCTGGAACTGGGATGACAAAGCCTCCGGAGGTGCTGGAGGGGGAGGGGAAGAGCGGATGTCCACAGCCCCCCGCCCCCCACCCCGGAGCATCCGCGGGACCCCGGGGGAGGTCTGTTGCTGGTGCTGCCTTCGGGATGGCGCTGGCACACCTAGACAGGACTGGTTTCTGGTCATCTCCTTCCTCCAATACAGTGAACCCAAGTACAGACACATGGAGAAGCCCAGAGGGGCCCTGGCTGGGACTTCCTGCGATTAGGCAGTTGAGCAAGGGCCTTTGACTTTACACACTCTGCTCAGACGCCCTCGGGGTTGAAAGAGGAGTAGCTTAGGCCAGCACGGGGGAAAGCCGCAACCCACCCGCAGTGACTGAGATGGTGCAAGGACACTGGAGCCACTCTCCTAGGGCTCTTTGCTGCAGGTTGTCTGGTGGCAGAGGGATTGGTGGAGATTTTAAAGATGTCATTCAGTCCTCCTTAAAAGGAGGATTACAGAAGATTGTGTGTGGACACCTGGGCTGCCCCACCCCCACCCCCCAGGGTTGACCTTGTAGTCAGTTTCATTCATTCCTTGATCGGTTTGGTTGTGTTTGTTTGTTTGCTTGTCTGTTTGGAGACTGTTTTCTTATCCGGCTCAGGTCAGCCTCAAACTAGCATTACAGATGTGTGACACCAAGGCCAACTTGCTTCTCTCTCTCTCTCTCTCTCTCTCTCTCTCTCTCTCTCTCTCTCTCTCTCCTGGGAATGATAGAATTCAGGGCTTGTGGCTTNCTAAGAACAGGCTTTATCACCAAACACCAAACACCCCCCTGCAAGTTTCCCTTGAGAGCCTGCTAGGGCTGGGCTTGGGGATTCTATCCCAGTGGCTGATGGAGTGGGGCCTTTTCCACTGAAGGAGGCACAGAGGGACGCGTGGGGATAAGTGCATCTAATGGGCTTGGATCCTGAGAAGAACCTCCGAGGGTAGGCATCAAGCTTGAGTCCCAAAGGGGTGGTCACTCACCAGTACAGGATGGGCTAAGCAGACCTCACTTTATAAGGGTGGCACTTGCCCAGGGAAACCTGGAAGGGCTAAGTGTTGATGGCAAACTGATAAATAACCAGAAGAATCTGGAGACACAGGGGTGTCAGGGTCATGGTTGGTGGGGAAGAGCTGGAGAACAGGGTCCAGGACTCCCTCGGTCCGGCAGGCTGAAGTGGGTATTGGTCTTTATAGTGGATATCAAAAGAGCACCTGGATGGTGGCTTCCAGCGGATTTCTTTCTTTCTTTCTTTCTTTCTTTCTTTCTTTCTTTCTTTCTTTCTTTCTTTCTTTCTTTCTTTCTTTCTTTCTTTCTTTCTTTCTTTTAACAAAGACCTGGTGATCTCTTCAGGGAGGATAGAGAGGAGAGACAGAGAAGAGTCGAAGGAAGGCAGTTGACCCAGTCTAGGTGGGGACGATGGAGGTAGGCAAGGCTGGGTGAAGTGGGACTGACTGTCACCCTGAGAAGGTACCTGTGGGAGAAGCATGGAGTTTCCCATTAAAACTTGTTGAGAGTGGGAATGGCGGGAGTCAGGACTCCCTGGAGGACACCCTGAATTTCCGTTGCCATCCCTTCGCTCATTCATTCATTCATTGATTCACTCGTTCTACCCAGAATGGCTTGGTGGGTAGTTGGGGCCGTCCGTACTCTGGCATTGTGCTGAGGCTCTGCAGACTGAGCTGAATGTCGTAGATAGGCAGGGCTGAGTAAGGTAGCCTCAGACTCACTCTCGACCAACCTGGTTTCTAGCCTTGGAATCCAAGCAGCCCTGTCTTCAGAGTGCCTTTCTGTGGTTCTGTGCCTGGGACTTGATTACCCTGAAGTTCTTCCCATGTGCCCCTGGCACCACCTCCCAGGGCCATGTCTCGCTTGTTCTCTGACTTTATTACCACTGTTCTGCCTAGGCCTGAGTGGGTTGAATTTCAGGTAAGCCTCTAGGGCCTAGAATCCGGACTTAGGAGGAGACTGCTGTTGCATGGGGGGGGGGGTGCTCAGTATGTGTGAGCCGCTGCTCTTTGCTCTGGGTCATACAGACACAGCCCCCCCCCAAAAAAATGGGGAGCTCTACTGACCCAGCTGAGGCTGAGCAAACCCGATTTCACAGGAGAGCACACTGCCTCTTCTGGGTCAGGGAGGCCATGAAGACACTGGGCAAGACCCACTCTCCTTTGTGAGATGTGGGGTGGGACATCACCCGTCGCCCGTGGTCAGCGTTGGCACAGTTGGTCAGCTGCTCTCACGGTTTCCGGCGCCCACACTCTAGGCCAGGTTTGCTGGCACCATCTGCTTTTCGTCAGTGGCGTGGCGGCGGCTTGTTTTTGCTGGCAGGTGGCTTCCACAGCTGGCCAGCTCTGTTGAGTATTGCGTCACCCCTGTGGAGTGTGCAGCCACTTTTGTGTAGACTCATCCATAGCGCCTTGGGGAGCAGCCCCAATAGACCCGGTCTTCTTTAGGACTGGCTGCGAGGGACCAATTGGCAGGCTGTCTCAGAAAGCACCCTGCTCACTTCCCCTTTCCTGACGCTCTCCACCTCTGTGGTGAAAACAACAAAAAACAAAGCTGGCAAACTATGACTTGCGGGGGGGGTGGGGGAGGTGGGGGGTGTTCATCTTGGTTCCTTCACCCCCATGTTTTCACACCCCCCCCCGAAGTAGGCCTACTTTAGAATAAGGTGAGATTTGAGTCCCTGGAGTCAGAGAGCATGCTCTGAGCAGTTCATGGCACATTTAATTCAGTTAGCCAGGGGCACTTCCAATCTGCCACTCCCCAGGTGTGTCCGGACACACCTGAATTGCCTGGGCTGGGAACCAGGGGCAGAAGATTGTGCAAAACCAGATTGGAAGACTTGCAAGAGGCAGGAGGGCAGCCCAGGAGCTCACAGACAGCCCTGAGGGACACTGTGCAAGCAGCTGGGTATTTCATCTCCCCATCCTCTCCTGCTGTAGACATGAGAACTGCCCTGAGCGCAGCAGAAGGAGGCTCAGAACCCAGACACATATTCTTTCTGGGGCGGTTATCACGTTTGCTGCCAAGTGCCCGGCAACAGAGATAAGGACTCAATCTTGGGAGTGTGTGTGTGTGTGTGGGGGGGGGAAGATCAGCACGGGAAGAAGCTGAACCAGCAAGTGCTTCTCCAGGCCACGGGCCGAGCGGAAGTGGGGCAGACTGAAAACAGGAAATGGGGGGGCTTCTCTAAGTGGGTTACTGGTTGAACTTGAGACATTCTGGAGTGATGTCCGGGCCTCTCTCCTCCTCTTACCCCCCACCCCCGGGGGCAGCAGGGCACACTATCAATTCTGTGGGCTATGTTTCAGGGTGTGCTGAAGACTCAAGAATGGCACTGGGGCCACTGCCTTTGTGGGGAGAACCTCCTTTGCTTTTTTGTTTATTTATTTATTTATTTATTTATTTATTTATTTATTTATATGAGTACACTGTAGCTGTCTTCAGACACACCAGAAGAGGGCATTAGCTGCCCATTACAGATGGTTGTGAGCCACCATGTGGTTGCTGGGAATTGAACTCAGGGCCTCTGGAAGAGCAGTCAGTGCTCTTAACGGCTGAGCCATCTCCAGCCCCCTCCTTTGTCTTCTGCCAGCCCCCACGTGGGTGCCGCAAAGCTGGCAGTGAGCTCACGGGCAAGTCACTGCTGTCTTTTGCCTACACCTTCATCATTCCCCACCCTGGGCCATGAAAAACAAGCTTACAAAAAGAAACCATGGGACTGAGGGCATAGCTCAGCTGTAGAGTGCGTATCACACACACATCAGACCCTAGGATGGAGCACCAGCAGCCTCTTGCAAGATAATAATAACAATAATTAATAAAATCCTGAAAGCAGGGCTGGAGACATGGCTCAGTGGTTAAGAGCATACATCACTCTTGCAGAGGACCTGAGCCAGCACCCACATTGAGCTGCTCACAAACACCTGTAACTCTAGCTTCATTGGGCTCCTGTATATAGTCTCACAGACAGACATTTTATTTAAAATTAAAAATAAATCTTGGGGCTGGAGAGATGGCTCAGTGGTTAAAAGCACTGACTGCTCTTTCAAAGGTCCTGAGTTCAATTCCCAGCAACCACATGGTGGCTCACAACCATCTCTAATGGGATCTGACGCCCTCTTCTGGCGTCAGACAGCTATTATTGTACTCATACATAAAAATAAATAAATCATATATATATATATATATCTTTTAAAAAATCTGGACATACAGAGTGCTTAATGTGTGGTGTTTCTGTGTATGTAAAATGCACCGGTGGGGGGGAACTAGGAAATAAACAGCGATTTTCCATATGATAGCTTGCTTCTGTGAAACATGTCTTGTTTTGTTTAAAGAGTGGCTTCGCTAAGATCTGATTCTCCTGCAATAAAATGCTCATATTTTAAGGGCACAGTTCGATGTGTTTTGATAACTGCACCTGTGTAAGCATTGCCAAGCTAGGGCACAGGAGCCATAGTCCGGAACCTCCCTGACCTGCAGTTCTGGGGAAGCTCTCTGCCTAGCTGTCTCCAAGGGATGGGTTTTCCCTCTCTGGGTGGACAGAGACACAGCCAAAACTACTGACATCTCAGTCTCTCTTTACTGGTTTTTAAAATCTATCTATCTGTGGTTAATTCTTTTGGCTTAAATATAGTGTGTGCATGTGTGCACAGCTTTTGTTTGCCCAAGTACACACACACACACACACACACACACACACACACACAGAGTTTATACATTGTTGCATTCTTGGGCTTGTTTCCATCTTTGGGGGTGTGTGTAAGAATTCTGGGAAGTTTTGGGGATACCTCCTTTCCTTTCCCTTGGGTGCAACTTTAAAGAAGAAAGCTGAATCAAGCTAGATTAAGGAAAAGGATTGTTTCAAGATAAGCTTTTATTGCATTTTATTATGTGAAAAATCACTACTCTCCTTCTGTTGTTGAGGTTTTGAGATTGAGTCTTGCCCTACAGCCCAGCCTGGTCTATGTAGCCTTGGTTGTCCTCACACTTGATGAGGTCCACCTACTTGAGCCTCCCAAATGGTAGAATTAGAGGCATGAACCATACTGGGCTCTCCAATAGCTTTGTGAATGATTGGTGAGAGGAATTTTCTTAAAGTCAGAGCCAGGGGGATTATAGATGTTTATACCAAAGCAAATTCTTACAAGAAACCTGAGAAGCTGTGAATGGAGGACCAGCCTTCTTAGCCAAGGAGGAAACAGGAAAGGCTAAACCACATGACTACATGAGAATGGTAAAACATCCATGAGATGCCTGGCAGTGGTGGCACACACCATTAGTCCTTTAGTCCCAGCACTCAGGAGGCAGGTGGAGCTCTGAGTTCAAGACCAGCCTGGTCTACAGAGTGAATCCCAGGACAGCCAGGACTACACAGAGGAAACTCTATCTCTAAAAAACAAAAGAAAAATTAAAAACCTTCTGTAAGATACTGAAACTAATATATATATATGTATATATATATATATATATATATATATATAGTGTATGTGTGTGTGAGTGACAGATATAACAAAGCTTTAAAAGTTAAACAACAACTTTTAAGTATCTATGAAAATTAAAGACAGGTCTCATAGCACATATCTATAACCCTGGGATTTGGAAGGTAGGCGGATCACTGTAGGGCCATCTTGGACTCTACAATGAGTCCCTGTTTCCAAACAAAACAATATTGGTAGGAAAGTGGAACCAGGCATGGACATACACACCTATAATCCCAGCACTTGAAAGAGATGGAGGCAGGAGGACATGAGATCAAAGCCATCCTGGGTTACATAGTAAGACCTTGTTTCTAAATAGATACTCCATCACAACAATAACAGGAAATGTAAGAGTAGACAATAATAGACAGCTTGATGATCAATAGATAAATTTTTTTTTTTTGATTTTTCGAGACAGGGTTTCTCTGTATAAGCCCTGGCTGTCCTGGAACTCACTTTGTAGACCAGGCTGGCCTCCAACTCAGAAATCTGCCTGTCTCTGCCTCCCCGAGTGCTGGAATTAAAGGCATGCACCACCATGCCCAGCTTAGATAAATTATTGATAGATAAGTAGATGGTAGAAAGAGGGATGGTAGATGATTGATAGACATATCAATAAAAAGATGCTGATAGATAACTGATGGATAAATTATTGATAGACAGGTGAAGATGGATTACTGATAGGTAGGTAGATGATAAATAATAAGTAGAAGATACATAGATGGATGATTGACAAGAGATGCCATTCATAGAAATAGATCCTGAAGTGGAGGCCCCAGAGATAATGTCCTCAGCCTGTGACTGGGAGGTTAAGCCAAAGAGCATCCTTGATGGAGATGCTTCAGGTGCCTTGGGAACTGCCCCACCCCACTCCTCTCTGGGAGTGAGGAAGGCAGGCATGGTGAAAGGGCCAGAGCAGTTAACTACTCTGGTGTTTTGAGAAAACAAAACAAAACAAAACAATCTCAATATCTCAAAAATTTGAAAATAGTTTTCTTTGACTCAGCATTTAATTTTTCTTTCTTTCTTTCTTTTTCTTGGTGCTGAAGGTGGAGGGAGGGCCTCACACATGCTAAGTCTTGTAAATGAACCCCACTCCTCCACTCCACACCCTAAATTCAAGCAACCCAGAAGATACTTTTGAAGCTACAATGTCTGTGTTTGTTGAGACCTTGCCAATATGTTTCCTTTACCTGCTTTCCTTCGTGCCGCCCCCCCCCCTTTCCTTCTGGCAGTTTATTAACAGATTCCTCTGTCTTGGTGCTCTTCATTGGTAGCCACCTGTCCCAATCGGTCCCTGAGGTGTTAGCTTGAGGCTCTCATATTGGTCCTATTCTCCCACTTTCGACCCCCACCCTGTAGGGCTTGAAGGACATGGGCCTGCCTCCATTTATCTGTGGACCCCCATAGATCTTGACCATGGAGCCAACTCCAGTACTGCTGGTACAGGCCCTGTGGTGGGGAAGCACTTGGTGTGAAGTCAGTTCTCATCACAGGGAGCAAGGCCGTTATGTCCGGACAGCTTGACTGTGTCTACCCATCTGGGGACCCAGGAAGGCTGCCAGAACCCCACATAGCTGCTGGTTTCACTTCTTGCAGGGGACTCCAGGCATTGTGTGGCCTCTGGGCCACCAGCCAGGGTAAAGAGCTGTCTCTGCTTTCTCTTTTTTTGTTTTGTTTTGTTTTTTCGAGACAGGGTTTCTCTGTGTAGTCCTGACTGTCCTGGAACTCACTCTGTAGACCAGGCTGGCCTCGAACTCAGAAATCCACCTGCCTCTGCCTCCCAAGTGCTGGGATTAAAGGCGTGCGCCACCACACCTGGCCTCTGCTTTCTCTTAACAGTTGGTTCTAACTGTTGGCCTGGAGATGGCCAGCATCTCACACCACGCAGAGGACCATGAGCCGGCCGCTCTCGTAGGTGGACTCTTTTGCCTATCAGCTTTATTTTCTCTGGCCCAATTCCTCCTCTGTGTTCTCAGCGGAACCCTCTTCTGTTCTTTTGGCTGAAGACTGGTTCAGATAACCAACCGCTGCCTACCCGTTCTTGGTCCTCCTCCCTCCAACTTTGGCCTTGGATCCTTTATGCTCACTGTTTCCTCCCATTGGAACACTCCTGTGACGGATGAAGCCCCGGCATCAGGATGGGGAATTAGAAAAACAAAACAAACAAACAAAATCACCCAGTTGAGTCCTACTGGTTTGTCAGTGCTGTGGGTGTCTGACGAGCCTCTGTGCAAACGCAGCTGCCCGTCTTCCAAGGTGTGTGTCCTGCACCTTCCCCCATGACATAGCCCTGACCTCGGCTCACATCCTCACCACCACGTGCTCCCCAGCACAGCTGGGCCATTGGCAGTGCCCTGTATCCCTGGCACTTCTCACCATCGCCCTCTCTAACCTGGGTGTTTTCCTTTTACTTTCCTATGTAAGCCTTAGTCTCTCCTGTCCTTCAGGGTTCAAATTGCGCTTTGCCCTTTACAGGGCTTCCCCTCTGCTGGCCATTTCTTTTGTCTCTTGTAATGTGTCCTTTTTATCTCCCTCCTTCTCTGCGGCAGGATCCTTGCCAGAATCCTCTTCTATGTGCCTCCTGACTCTTCAAGGACTCCCCCATCCCCTGAGTAGATGTTTACAGGACAGGCCGTGACAAGGACAAAGACAGCTCACTGCCCTTGCTCAGCAGCGGGGCCAGACTTCAGGTCTGTGTCAGGAGGACTTGGGTCCATGGCTCAGGACCCTCCCCTCCCACCTCCAGTAACCTCCCATTGGGATAAGTTGCTGTTGGTTGTTGGGTCTCCCAAGGTCACGGAGTATGACACACAGGAGGGAGGAGGGGGGCTTTCTTGCTGGGTGACGTCACTCATCATTTCTAGCCTCTGAAGGAGTGTGGGTTGGAAGCCAGCGGGGTGTGAGTGAGGAGGCCGAAGAGTTTGTGCAAAAACCCCTGTACCTGTACCGCCCTGGCAGGCAGGGTGCCGGTGTGAAGTGCTGCCCGTGAGGTATCGACCCAAAAGGGCCGGGCAGACGCCACCCATGCCCCTTTATGAGGTGAGAAACAACAGAAACGATCAATTCACAGAATGCTGAGGGCAGACACATTTCCTCATAGTGTCTGTGTAGGAAATAAATGGCGACCAGGTCAACCTACGTTCAACCTATGTCAGGAACAGTCTCCTTTCAGACCAGTCCAGTGGTCATGAGAGCCCTTTGGATTGCTGGCTTTGCAGCTTCCCAGACAGAGGCTGGAAGACAGCATTCATTCTGCTGGTGTTTCAGTGGCTCTTGAGAGATGCCAGGTCTCAGAGGTCCTTGCAATAGTCATAAACTCATAATCACTCTGACTGGATTTTCTGGTTAACTTTTGGTTATTTATTTATTTATTTATTTATTTATTTATTTATTTATATATGAGTGCACTGTAGCTGTCTTCAGACACACACCAGAAGAGTGCATCGGATCCCATTACAGACGGTTGTGAGCCACCATGTGGTTGCTGGGAATTGAACTCAGGACCTCTGGAAGAGCAGTCAGTGCTCTTAACCGCTGAGCCATCTTTCCAGCCCAACTTTTGGTAATTTAAAAACAGGTCAGCAAGTGGATGTGGCTGTCCCTGCCTGTAATCCCAGCTCTGAGACTAAGAGGTTTGAAAGTGGCGGGCCACCTGGGCCAACTGTGAGACCCTGTCTCAAATAAAAATAATGTGTCCCTTAAGGCAAGCATTGTCTAAAATGGACTAACAGGCTTTTTTGGCTCTGTGGGCCATCCAGTTACTCAGCCCTGCCTTTTGAGTGTATAAACCACCACAGACACTAATGTCATGGCTTGTGTGCCAATAAAGCTTTATTTACAAAGGCAGCCAGCAGCCTGAATTGGGACAGTGGTTGTGGACTGCCAAGCCCTGCTCTTAAGTCAGTTTTTAAGCAAAGAGGGACTAACAAGTATTGTCTTGTAAGAGTACTGAGTCCAGGTGGCCCATAACAACTTAACTAAAAAAGCCCAACACCTGATGGAAAATTGCTGATTGAAAATTTGGCGAACAGGCTCTCTTGGCAGCTATGGCAGCTATCTGCGAGGTGGGGAGGGGAACCCATAGGTTCAAGGTAAACGCAGCCCCTCTGAAGAACAGCAGCTGCAGCTGTGGAGCCCCAGGCCCCCTGTGACTTGGATTTTCACCTCTCCGATCAGTTCTGTTCATAGATCAACTGAAGTTGGCAATCAAGGAGTAAGTGTACACAGAGTCTGCCCCGTTGTGCTGGGGTATTGCAAGAATTTTCATCCCAAAGCGACACTAAGCAACATCGCCCCCCTCTTCACAAGGTCCTAAGTCTACACTACCAGAAAACCAATTGAGTTTAGTAGACTTACTTAGAAAGCATAGGTGAGAGGTTACAGGCAGGAATGTGGGTGACATCCTAGTGACACCCACCCCCACCCCTGCCAAAGAAGCCATCCTGGAAGTTTTGCACCCAGCATGGATGATGGCCCCCTCCTCCTTCCCCCTTGCCTTCCCTAGCCTATATACACTCTAGCCCCTCCCCAGGACCACCCCACCCCCACGCGTCCCCCACCAGTTGTAATTAGGGCAGAATTGTATATAACTGGCTGGAATCCCCAGTGGGGATTCTCTGAGGAAATTTTCCTTCTCTGAGGAAATTCGAGGGCCACACGCCTTCAAGGATAGATCCTTGTTAGCAGGCACAGCTGATCTCACCATTTGCCCATTTTGCTCTGAGGATAGCGCTGTACAACACAGGGGCTCCTGGGCAGGTAGATGTTTGAGATATATTTGGGGGGGGGGTGTCTCCTGGTTAGACAGATGGTTTTGGGAGACTAGGAGTCAGACTCCCTGGTGGACTGGCAGCTAGTAGGGAGAGGGTGCTATAGCTAGGTGATAAAGGTGTTGAGTTCCCAAGCTGCTTTCCTTGCGCCCCTGACTCGAAACCGAAGTCTGGCAGCTTAAAACAAAACAAGACAGGGAAACACTTTGTAGGTTTTTGTCTCCCACCAGAAGGCCTCCTGCTTATATGCTCGAGTTCAGGGCCTGCTTAGGGTACGTCACTTGGTAGTTCTGAGCTGATCAACCAGCCTAGCTTTCTCCAAACTGACCAGCCCTAAAGTAGGGGCGGCTTTAAAACCCACAGGCTTCCAGAAGAGACTGGATTTTGGCTTTCTGAGTCACCCTCTGCAAACAGAGTGTTCGTTTTCTCTCTCTCTCTCTCTCTCTCTCTCTCTCTCTCTCTCTCTCTCTCTCTCTCTCAACTGCTGATTCTGTTCATGATGCTTGAGATGACTCTGCCGCTGCCCCTCAAGCTTCAGATTCCACCCCCTCCCCGCCTTTTAATTCTCTGCGTGGCAGAGAAAATGAACCTGATAAATGCCCCTAGACTGTGTCAGTTTTGGTGTAGGTTTTGAGGGTTCCCAGGAAGATGTATCCACCCTTGGAGGCAGCGATGAGTTATGCACGCTGTCTGCTTTCCAGACCTGTGTTCTATCTGTTCTTGAGATATTTGGGTACAGTTGGCATTCAGGTTCTGTCTCCACCTTTCCTTCTGCAGCTGTTTTTGATGCACACCAGGAGGCTTGCCACACCTCCTCCCTCTTTATACAATGGGCCCTCCATCTCTGGAGACTTCCTTTGGTTTGGATATTAGCATGGCCACCCCTGCTTTCTTTACATGAGTGGTTATGATTCCGGAGCTTCTATCATCAGTCCTAAAGTAATTACACCTTGAAGTCTGCAGTGGGGCGTGGCGGTTCTTGTTCAAGACTCTGTCCACTCCTGCCCTGGCCTGAGGCTACAGGGAGCTGGCTTGTGTTGACATTCTCGTCTGTTCGTACAGGCATTTCCGATAGTGGTTTCTTCCGTTCCAAAAAAGAAACCCACAGGTCCCTTGCCTGTCCCCAACCCTCAGGCAGCTGCCTTGTGCCTCTGTCTCTCTCTGAGCCTCCTTGGGTTTCGTATCTGACGTCCAAGAAGGAAGAGTGAGGAGAGGCATATGCAGTCTATCCCAGGGGTGGAAGGTGTCTGTGTTTTCAGGCTAGACAGTTCCTACTGACCCATTTCCCAGGCACCGCCTCTCCTCGGTGCTCCATATTCTGTCCCTGAGCACTGAGAACAGCTTGCAGTTTTCAGCCTCAGACACAAAGCTTTACAGCGCCGAGGTTGACTCTCTTCTAAGAACCTCCCTCCATCTGTGTCTACTCAAAGGCTTCAGGCGTGCCCCAGCAGGTGTGGAGCCCACAGTCACTTCAGAGCTCCACTTTGGTGACTCCTGTGTCTGGATCGCTTTGTTATCTGAACCCTTGAAGATGCGTGGAGCAGAATTTGCATCAGGGTGGAAGGGACTAGAAAGGTTAACCATTCTCAAAAGAGAATCATTGCCCAGAGAATCCCAACCTATGTAGTTATTTCTGCACTCCCAGAGGCCCACATACAGCGTTTTAACGGAGGCTAGGTGTTCACGTGGCAAATGATACCAAGTGGCCTGTTGCCAGGGAAGTATGTCTGACTCCTTTTTAATTGCAAGACACGTTCCCCATCCAGCTCTCTTGGGTGCCCCTGATGCTCAGGTTCCCGTACAGACTGGGTGCATGCAAGCCAAGGTGCTTGGCGCTACTTCATAGCTATTTTCCATGGGGGTGTAGCCTCTGCCTTTGCATGACCTGTAAACCTTGCTAGTGGGCACTGGGGGACCTGTAAACCTTGCTAGTGGACACTGGGGGAGTGGCTATCCTGCCCAAACCCCTCTTCTCCTGTCACATCAGACTAAAAGGTCTTGGAGAGCCACATGCAGCAGTTCTTGATAAGAAATCTCTCCTCATCTTGGGTGCACGTCCCCAGGCTGGGGTTATAACTAGGTGCCACTCTGCCCAGTTTATTGTCTTGATCTTTAATCCCTGGCCTTTCCAGGTGGCCAGGACTGAGTGGCATGTCCCCATCATCTTGGCCCTTGTCCAATGTGTGTGGGTTTACATGTGTATGCACCTGGGTCACTGGTGAACCTTTCTGCCCTGGAGGCATGTGGGAAACTGACGGGCATCCCAGAGCCTCTGACATCACAGTCGAGTGGTGGTAGCCACTGGTTTCCTGTCAGTGAGCTGTGGTCACAACACACACACACACACACACACACACACACACACACACACACACGGAACAGAACCAGCAAATGCTAGAAGCTGATGTCTGTCTATCCCACGAGGCTATGTGATGACAGCAAATACCGCAGCAGGCCATGGAGAGGACGCTGGCAACCAACCCGATGACAGGGACCAGCAGGCCAGCTTCACCTGCCAAGGGCAGCTGATTTTTCTGGAATGTGTTGACCTTTTGTTGCAGGGTGAGCTGCAAACTCACACGAGTCGCCCTGGCAGGAACAGAAGGGCAGGAGAATTTGTCTGTTGTCAGCAAAAGCGTTCAGAGTTTTAGCCAAGATTCACTGACGGGTTTTCAGTCCAAGCTTGGGAAGGCTTATCGAACAGGAGCAGTGTTGAACTTATGACATTGTCCTATTTGAAACAGTACTGTTTTGTTTCTTGTTTTTTAAGTGTGGATTGACTTTTGTTGTTTGTTTGTTGGTTGGTTGGATTTCTCTGTGTAGTCCTGGCTGTCTGGGAACTGATTATGCAGACCAGGTTGGACTCAAACTCGGACCTGTCTGCCTCTGCCGCGCCGCCCCCCCCCCCCCCCCCCCCCCCCCCCCCCCCCCCCCCCCCCCCCCCCCCCCCCCCCCGCCTCATCCCCAACCCGGAGTACTGGAATCAAAGCTGGATTTAATGTCAGGAGATGGATGGTGAAGGGGCAGGGGCATTCAGGTTTAGCTCTGCTGGCTAGAAACGAGTTAAGGGACCCAGCTGGTATCCCAGGCAGCGGCTCCATCGAGGTGAAGAACCTGGCAGGAAAGAGACAGAAGGGCTCTGCGACTGGGGCAGACACTTCTAACACCTCTGAGCCGAACTCCAAAAAGCGTGAAAACGGTTTAAAATACCATCTTGTAAGATGTGCCAGGGCAGGTAAGATGAACCTGCCCTGATGTGTTTTCTAAAAGCTTACCCTCCTAGGCAGAGACCAGGTCTCGAAGCCGTTTGCTCTTCTTTGTAACTGGAGTAGTGGTTTTGAAAACAAAGGCTCTGAGTACATGTGCATGGAAGTGCAGGTGCGTGTGTATGCATGCCTGTGTGCATGCGAGCAATGCATGTGTGCGAAAGCACGTGTGCGTGTGTAGAGGTCAGAGGTTAGCATCAAGCATCTTCCTCGTTCACTCTCCGCCTTTATTTTATTTTAATTTTTTTAACATTTATTTTATCCTATGCTCATGAGTGTTTTGACTGCATGCATGTTTGTGTACCATGTGTTCCTGGTGCCTGCAGAGGCCAGAAAAGGGTGTCAGATCTCCTGGAACTGGAGTTTCAGATAGCCATGAGCTGTCATGTGGTTGCTGGAAATTGGACCCATGTCCTCTGCGAGAACAGTCAGAGCTCTTAACCACTGAGCCATCTCCCCAGCCCCCTCTCCTCCCCTTAACTCCCCGCCACACACACACCTCAATTTGTTTTTTTGAGACAGGTTCTCTTCCTCGAACCTGGGACTAGAATGTCTGGCCAGTGAACCCCTGGGGTGCCTGTCTTCCTGTCTCTACCCACCCACAGCCAAGCCCCGAGATCACAAACATGCGCCACACGAACTGGCTTTCCAAGTATGTGCTAGGGACTGAACTTGAGCCCCTATGCTTGTTTAGCAAGCATTTTTACCTACTAATCATCTCCTCAGGTCCCGAGAAAACAGTCTTCCTCACTCGGCTTGTGATTCGTTTTGCCATCCATGCCATTGCTTTGCTGGGCTGAGGAGAAGCTGGAATGGTGTGTGTGTGGGGGGGGGGACTCATGAGGCAGGGGTGTCTGGAAGGGGTCCCTTGGCCTGCGCTGTGAAGGTAGGAGGGGGCAGGGGTTACTCTAACCTCTGGATTCCGAAGGAAAAGGGTAGATGTATCTGGCAGCAGAAACTCACTCTGGCTTGAAGGAGAGAGGGACTTCTCAGTGCTCGTGCCACCGGCAAGGAGGTGACACTCCAAGGCGGACCTCGCCGCTCCGACTAGGCCCTCTGATCAAGTATGTAGAATGATTTGAAAAACGTTGCTGGTAGTAAGGAGTCCAGGGCTGGACCCACGATTGGCTAGGTCCTCGTGGGACAGGCTGATGAGAACGCATCCCAAGTCCCAAATGGAGCAGGCAAGGACACTTGTGAGTGCTTACCTCATCCACATAGTGTTGGGGCACCGGGGGTTAGAGTGAATTGGCCCTGTACCCACAACAGGTTGGGTCCCCACTTTGATATACTCAGGACAGCAACACCATAAACAGGGCCACCTCTTAGAATGGTGGGGGCACCAGGAGCAGCATTCTGTGTCCCCATGTCAGGTGTGTGACTGGCACAGTGAGTGGCACTGTGGTCCCTGTGAGGGGACAGGTAGGGACTGCACAATGGGGGTGTGGGCTTGGTCCTTTTGGGCTGTGGGCCACAGCATCTGTCATCTAATTTGTGTCTTGGACACTCACTGCTCCTGCTCTAAGGCTGGTCCGGAGTCTGACTATGGAGTCCTAGAAAGGACGTTAATATCCTCTGTAGTGATCCAGGACATTTGGCTCAGAGTCATAGTCAGCCATTATTTTATTAAAGGGAAGGGGACGCGCCTAATGACTATCAGCCACTGCTTTTCTGTGGTCGGGAACAGGATCCACAAGAGCCTGGGGTAACATCCACCACTCATGGCAGAGGCTGCCTGGCAAGCTGAGTTTAGAGGCATGAGAAAGCAGGCTGCCATGGGCACATCCCAGCTGCTGCCTGGACAGCATAGGGCACAGCAAGACAACACACCATTCTTGGACCAGATGAGCTATGCCTAGCCCTGGCTTTCTTATTCCTTTCCCTTCAAAGCAGAAAGTTCCCTGCGGGACAGCCTGTTGCTAGTGTCATCATCACACAGGCCAGGGGCCCGCCTGGTCTGGGAAAAACTGCACTTCTCATCCCAGGTCTCGGTGAACCTTCTAACCTTGCTGGCAGTGTATGAGGGCATGTACCAGAGAAATATAGCATTCTAGAGGAACAGAAAGGGCCCAGAATTCCTGCCTGGCCAGCTGTTCTCAGGTGCTGTGGTTGATGTCATCAAGTGTCCATGTGACCATCCTGGTGTGTGGGCATCTCCCTGTACGGTCTAGACTGCATATCAGGGAACTTGTTTGAGGGGCACTCCACCCCAAGAGGACCAGATGCCAGCTCCTCCAATACCTCTGTGTCACGCAGTTGTCCCCACTGACCCCCATGACAGACAGTCTCAGTTTCCTGTGACAAGGCATTGGGTGCAGAGGTGGCCTTGCCTGCTGTGCAGGGATGGGGGCCTGTAGGAAGCACAGCCCCTACCGATGATAGCTCAGGTTTCTGTAGGTCATTTTTTTTTTTTTTTTTTTT
>NC_034606.1:51164450-51173341 GCF_900095145.1 Mus pahari | reverse complement strand
GCTGGCCTCGAACTCAGAAATTCGCCTCCCTCTGCCTCCCGAGTGCTGGGATTAAAGGCGTGCGCCACCACGCCCGGCTCTGTAGGTCATTTTTATCGAACCGTCCTCACTGCTTCCCTTCCCTTAGCTCCGCCCAGTCCCTAGCAGGGAGATGCTACCATCTCCTACACCCTGTATGGCATTCCCATCCTAGAGCCCCTCTCCCCCTGCATCCCTGACTCCTTGTCCCTCACAGCTTCTTGGCCTACCCTCTTCCTACTGTAGTTCTCTCCGAAGCTCCTGAACCACTAGCTTGATCACAAGATCTCCCCAGCCCCTTCCCCCGCCAGGCCTGAGTCCCTCGTGACAGCGCATGTGACTTACTCTAGTTCGATGTTTTTCCGCCTCCCAATTCACCCATCCGGTTATGCTCGTGGGGATATAAACAGTGCTGGTTTTAGAGCTTTTGTTCCCACCAAGGGACAGTGCCAGTGTCACATGAGCCGTGGTGTGGCTTGTATGCCATAGCAGCTGTGGAATGTACGTGGGCTGCGTGGCTTTGTGGGGTCCCTGGTGCAGCATGGCCTTTGGGGTCTGGCCAGCAGAGCATGTGACATTAGGGACATTAGGACACTGTTCTCTTCTTCCTTGGTCTGAGACTCCCTCTGAATATGTAAGATGAAGCATGATTCGTGGGCACACTCTTAAGAGAGTTGTCCAACTGTCACTGGCACACTTTGGTTATTTTGTGATGTAACACTGTTGCCTCTTAGTCTTCTGAGTGTCAGAAGCTTATCTCACTCCACTTAGCAGCTGTGACTTCTGTCACCTGATTCTTAGGAACAGTCACAGTTATGAATAAGGGGCACTGGGAAATGCCTGAAGTCTGCCCTCAATGGTTCTAGACTCAAAGCACAGGTGGCTTTATCAAAGGGTTGCTGCCTCAAGTCTGTTGAGTACCTGTTGTGCGCCTGGCAGGTAAGCCATAACAGGACAGAGATGTGCCTCTGTCACCTCCTGGTGTTGCAGGAAGGAGGCAGTCAGAGGTCAGGTGGGAACAGGGAGTTGGGTGCAGGGTCACAAGCTGGGCAGGATTTGGAGGAGGTTCCATGAGGGCCAGGTCAACACCCCCAGAAATGGGGGAGATGGGTAAGTTGCAGGAGAAGGGAGGGGCCATGTCGGAGAACTGGATGCTGGTGGCAAAGCTACTTGCTGCCTAGATAGGTGTCTGCCACAGGGCCTGTACTGGGTAGTGTCTGCCACAGGAGTAAGGAGGAGCTGTGGGAGTGGGGGAAGGGGAGGACTAGGGAGGGGAGAATTAGAAGCAGCTAAAAACTGAATTTTGGAGGCACAATGGTGTAAAAATGGGAACCCCAGGAGGCAGCTACCTGTGGAATGCTGAGGGTAGCCCCAGACCCAGGGTGGGCACAGGGTCCATGTTGCAATGGGCTTGATCCTGCTCAGGTCAGCCCCTCCCCAGTGTGTATGCCTCTGGGGATTCTGGGGGGCACGACTACAATCCTTTCATGACTCAGATCGAACCTTCCTAGGTTCTGATGATCCAATTTCAATGGCACCAACTCAGGGTTGGGGGTGGGGGTGGGGGTGGAAACTACCACAAAGGGATCACAGACGCTGCCACAGCATGGCCTGCTAATTTGGCTGCTGGCAGAGCCTCGGGATTTTTTTCTAGCTAGACTGCAGGGTTGAGAGCCAACCTAGGAAGCCAGCAGGTAGCAATGCTCATCTGTACAGAAATACAAGGTGATTCATAAAGAAGCATTCAGAGTCCAGCCTGTGTTCAAAGATGCTGCTGTCTGTAATCTTCTCTGCCCCCCAACCCGCGGCATAGCCTCAGCCCACAGCTTCTGTCAGAACCTGTTATTTCCCATGGCTGTGTGCCCAGCCTAGAACTTCCTTTTGATCCAAGTCAAGTAATTACAGCATGCGTCAAACAAGTTTAGATCAGTCTGCCTCTCTCTGGGCTACTGGGTTAGAGATTGTTAGGCACCAGGCATGACGGGGCACACCCATAATCCTAGCACTCAAGAGGCTGAGGCAGGAGGATTGAGAGTCCGTGGCTAATCTGGGATATCTAGAAAGACCATATTTAACTCAAAGCGACAGAATCAAACCAAAAGATTGCCTGGAGCTGTGATTCTCTAAGCCAGTGGTTCTCAACCTTCTTAATGCTACAGCCCTTTAATACAGTTCCTCAAGTTGTGGTGATCCACGCCCCTGCATCATAAAATTCTTCCATTGCTAGTTCATAACTATAATGTTGCTACTGTTAAGAATCGCACGCCTTTAATCCCAGCACTCGGGAGGCAGAGGCAGGCGGATTTCTGAGTTCAAGGCCAGCCTGGTCTACAGAGTGAGTTCCAGGACAGCCAGGGCTACACAGAGAAACCCTGTCTCAAAAAAAAACAAAAACAAAAACAAAAAAAAAACAAATAAATAAATAAATAAATCCAGGACTACACAGAGAAACCCTGTCTCGAAAAAAAAATCCCAAATAAATAAATACATTGTAATGTAAATATCCAATATCTGAGACACAACCCAAAGAAGTCTTGATCCACAGGTTGAGAAAAAGCTACTCTGGGCCCAAGTCTTCCCATCTTCTTGCATCCAATCAGAGCCCAGCCTCCTCAGAACACTTCTCCACAGGCTGGACCCCGACTCTCACATACTTTGGTGGCCCTGGCACCCTGTATTATGTGTCTTCTATCCCTCTTGGATTTTTTTTTAAAGATTTATTTATTTGGTTATTTAATTTATATGAGTTCACTGTTACTGTCTTCAGACACCCCAGAAGAGGACATCAGATCCCATTACAGATGGTTGTGAGCCACCATGTGGTTGCTGGGAATTGAACTCAGGACCTCTGGAAGAGCAGACAGTGCTCTTAACCACTGAGCCATCTCTCCAGTCCCCCTCTTGGATTTCTGAGCCACTTTCGGCCTCAGAACAGAGAACATGTCCAGAACGCGCTTCACATAGTACAATCGCTGACTCAGCAATCAGCACTTGTGGCTTAAATGGCTGAACAGACCATGTAAGGGGGGCCACAGCTCCAGTCTGCCCTCCGATGACACCAAGCTGCCTCTTGTTCTGAGTGGCATGACCACTAACCTTCCTGCTTGCCTGCCTGCCTGCCTTCTTCTAAAGGAAAAAGAAGAAAAAAAAAAAAAAAAAAGATTGCAGTTTATTTATTGGGAGAGGGCGCGTGCCAGGGTGTGCTCGGGGAAGTTAGAGGACAACCTGGAGAAGCTGGTTTCCCCTTCCACCCTGCAGATCCCAGGATTCCACGCAGGTCATCAAGCTCCGTGGCAGGCACTTTTACCCACGGAGCCATCTTGACAACCCTCGCCTTCCTTTGTGTTTGGGGTTATCGAATGAGTGTAGGAACGAGTATGCGCAGCCTTCGGAGTTGGGGGCCTCTGTCCGTGTAGCTCCGATGGGTCCTCCGGTCTAAGTGTGCTGTCTTTGTAGATGCCCGCTCGGTACTAGTGTCGGAGATCATCGCTGTTGAGGAAAAAGATGACTGCGAGAAACATGCCTCCAGTGGCCGGTGGCATAAAATGGAAAATCCGTTCGCATTCACAGGTGAGGGAGCCTCAGTGTTTGCCAACTCCCCCAAGCTCTCCCCTGTCCCCCACCCCACCCCAGTTAGCTCCATGAAGACCGCGGATAAGGGTACTTATCAAAGCCAGTGACTGGCTCATCTTCATAGATTCCGATAGCAATTATTCAACATCTGCTTTTGGGGTTAGGGAAACTTGAGTGTAAAGGGCTCTCTGTCTCTCCCTGTGTTGCTAAAATTCTACCTCCTCCCAACGTCTCAAGGACAAACCCAGGCAATTTAGCACCGAAGTTCGCTCTTGGGGAAACTGATGAATTTGTTGGGCTTCTTTACAGAGCCTAGATGAGGACTTACAAAGGTGTGGGTGCCCCTCCTCCAATAGGGGGATCTGGTTTCCCTTATAACCACATAGCCTGAGCCTCAGCTTTAGTCTCCTCCCACCCCCACCCTCACCCCCACCTCTATATACTCTGGCCCCGCCCCCTGACCATGCACAGCACTGCCCAGTGGTACAGGGCAACGGGATATTCAAGTGAGGATCTCTTGCCCTCCTCTGAGCCTCTACAAAGGGGGTGTAAACTGTTAACCAGCCTTGTTGGGGTGATCTTTTGCAAGGGGAGCACAGCTGAACTCAAGGTGGTGGTTTGGCCATCTGGGCATTTCTGCAGCGAGATGAGGAGTGGAGACAAGAGACAGCTATGGGGTTAGCGCAGCCCTGAGGTCTCCCCCTTCCGTAGCTGTAGACGCTGCTAACCAGTGCTGGTTTTCTGTGCAGTCCACCGTGTGAAGCGAGTACGACACCACCGCTGGAAGTGGGCACCGGTGACCTTCTGGAGCGCCGACGAGCAGCTGTGTCACCTGTGGCTGCAGACCCTCCGTGGGCTGCTGGAGAGCCTGAGTACGTGGGCGAGCTTTCGGATTTGTTGCCAGGCAGCACAGCTGTGGTGGCACGCGGGACTCAGTGACCTGACCCAGGTGGACGTGATGGATCCCTTTGCTTTGTTTTTCTGTTTCCAGCTTAGAGAGTCACAGTGGGGGCGGGGGGGGGGGGCGCAGACTCTGCAGCTGCAGTCCTACCCAGTCCCTGCTTATGAGTAGTGAGACTGGAGCAAATCCCTTAGGCCCCAGAGCTTCATTATCTTTCTCTGAAGTGGGGTGGGTGCCAATATTTTCTAGGTGTAAATGAGGACTGGACAGAATGTGGGAGAACGACCTCTTACTTTCTGGGAGTGTAGCCTCTCAAGGGCCGCAGAGCCCAGTGCCTCGTTTCATGGGAGCCAAGGGACCACTTTAAGCATGGTGGCCTGTTCTTTTTGCACCCCTAACACTGGGTCATGTTATAATTTTATGTACAAAGGCAACAGCTAATCTTTAGTCTTGGACAATAGCTTTTTACCTTTTGGGAAGTTAAACTAGTATATGATTTTTTAAATTTTTACTTTATTTATTTATTTTTGAAACAGGGTTTCTCTGTGCATCTCTGGCTATCCTAGAACTCACTTTATAGACCAAGCTGGCCTGGAACTCATAGAGATCCACCTGTCCCTGCCTTTCAAGCGCTGAGATTATAGGTTCGTGCCACCACCACCCAGCTGATAGATGAATTTTAAAAAGTAAACTGTAGGGCCATTGAGATTGCTCAGTGGGTAAAAAACGCTTGCCACCAACACAGAGGACATGAGTTCAAGCCCCAAGACACCTATGTGGTGGAGGGAGAGAGCCAGGTCCTTCAAGCTGTGCTCTGAGTCCCTCACATCCTGCATGTGCACTGGTGTGAGCTAGGCATACATGTGCGATCACATGCCGTACACACACACACACACTAAAGGAATAAAAAGGAAACAAAAACAAAGTGAGTTATAACAAAAAAATCAGCATAATGGCACATATCTGAGATCCCAGCGCTTGGGAGGGAGGCAGGGCATTTCAATTCCATGCTGGCCCGTTTTGCATAGTGAGACTGTCTCTAAGCATGGGAGGTGGGGGTAGGGCTGTGGGGTGGGGGGCAGGGACAAGAGAAAAGGGGGACAGCCACTGACAAGTTCACTTCCATCTCCAGAACCCATATGCCAGAGAAAGACAACCAGTTCCCTTTAAATTGTCTCCTCACCTCCACACACATAATATAATATAATATAATATAATAGGAGAGGGGGAAGGGAGAGGGAGACAGAGGGAACAGGAGGGAGGGAGGGAGGGAGGGAGAGAGGAGAGAAACTGGATCATACAGCTGAACTCCAGGGCCTCTTCCTGAAACACTTCTTTCATCACCCTAGGGTGGTTAGAACAGGTTTTCTAAATTCCGTTTTGCCCTGGGACTGGCTTCCCCGCTGCTACCCACTAAGGTCACCCTGAGTTTTTAGACCTTCTGTTGCTAGCTCTGTCCCTTGGCTACCACTCTCTGTGCTGTCCCGGTTTCTTCTGCTTTCTGGTCTCCAGACCCTTCCTTCTCCCCCTCCCTCCCACCCCCGCTTGCCTCTCCCCACCCCAGTCTTGTTTCCACACACTTCAGTCAGACTTGAGTCTGTAGGCTCTGACTCCCCCAGAATACTGGGGTTCTGTTTATTTGTTTGTTTTTGAGACAAGGTTTTTCTGTGTATCTCTGTCCTGGAACTCACTCCGTAGACCAGGCTGGCCTCAAACTCATAGAGATCCCGCCTGCCTCTGCCTCCCAAGTGCTGGGATCAAAGACATTTGCCACCACCACCTGGCCCACTGGACGTTTTATTCTTTCTCTGTAGCTCACAGAAGACTCTCACATCCACAAAACAGCACATGAGTCTGTGCTCAACTGTTCCACTTTTAGCTTCTAGTTCTATTATTGCTGCGTGTGTCTGTCTGTCTGTCTGTCTGTCTATCACACTATCTGTAGGTGTGTGTGTGCACATGCCAGTGTGGAGGCCAGATGATAACCTCAGATATCATTCCTCCAGAGTCTCCCAACTTTTATTTGAGACAGTGTCTCTCACTGGCCTGACACTCACCAAATAGCTGAGGCTGGCTGTCCCCAGGGGATCCACTTGTCTCTACCACCTCAGCACTGGGATCACAATCACAAGTGTGTGTGCCAACACCTAGCTCTTGGAAAATTGTGAGCATAGCTCCTGGTGACTGAACTGGTTCTGGCGCTTGCTTTGAAAGCATGTTATCAAATGCACCGTCTCCCCAGCCCTGCTTAACATATTTTTAAAATTCTTCTTCACATGCATTCATTTTATTTTGTGTGTCTAAATGTTCCATCTGCTGGTATGCGTGTGCACCATGCTCCTAGAGGTCAGAAGCAAGCATCCGCCCTACCCGGGAATTGTTACGGTGCTTGTGAGCCACCATATGGGTGCTGGGATTAAGCCCAGGTCTTCTGTGTAAAAAGTGCTCTAAACCACTGAGCCATCTCTCTAACCCTAGAGAGGTTTTTTTTTAAAATGTATTTTTTAAAGTCTTTATTTTTATTTTACGCACACATCCTTTATGTGCAGTACCCACAGTGTCCAGAAGAGGGTGCTGGATTCCCTGGAAATGGAGCAACAGAAGGCTGTGAGCCCTTGTGTGGGTGCTGGGAACTGAACTCAAGTCCTCTGCAAGAACAGCAAGAGCTCTTCTCCGTGAGCCTCCTCCCCAGCCCTGCTTTAATGTTTTCTTGAAACAGACAGAGAAGTGGTTGTAATCTAAGTGTGTGGGCCTTCACACTGAGCACTCTGTAACAGCACGGCAGGCCACTCAGTGAGTCCCTAGGCCCCCACTCCTTCCCAGATGTCACCGTGACCCTGGGGAGGTCTAAACAACTAGACCTGCTTTTATGCTTCATACGTTCATTTGTTTTCACAGGCCGGTTGTTGTGTGTTCTCTGGTGAGAGTTCTCACTATCTGCTTCAAGTTCAAAGCTTCAAACTCACGATCCCCCTGCCTCGGCCTCTGAAGTGCTAGGATTATAGGAATGTAGTAGCATACCTGATCCATGGTTTGCTTGCTTGTAGACATTTAATAGAAGTTCATGATTGTCCTTGACAGATCTGCTTATTGGTTCTAAGGTTTGCATGGGTCACCTCCTTCTTTGTCCCTTCCTATAAGTGCTGCCCAGGCTGGGCCTCCAGTGCAGTGTGACGGCAACACCAGCTATCTCAGTCCTGACCTGGGGGACACACCACAGGGAATACAAGGGACCTGTCAGCTTCCTCACCACAGTGGATTCCTTTCTAAGAATCCCAGTCATCCCAGAAGGGGACTGCTGGGGGCAGGGTGGCCACAAGTGTTGGATCTAAGGACTTCCTACTCTGGGACAGCTTGTTAACGCTCTTCCCAGAGCGGCCAACCTGCCGGTGACCTTTGCCCCTCTCTGTATCACTGCATCTGACTTCCTGAAACCTCACTTAGAAGTTTCTCATCTAGGTTCAGGGAGAAGTACGCCTGTGACTTCCTTTCCGTGACATCCCTGTCTGGTTTTGCCTCGGAGGTCACAGTAACTTCTTATGAATCACTCAGAAATGCCTCCCCCCCACCCCCGGTCCTTTGGGAAAAAGTCACATACAATGGAGACTGTTTTTTTTTTTTTTTCCTTCTTTCTTTTTTCTTCTTCCCTTTCTTCCTTTCTTTTCTTTTTATTGTTGTGGTTGTTCTTTTGAGACAGTGTTTCTCTTTGTAGCCCTGGCTGTCCTGGAACTCACTATGTTAGACCGGTCTAGCCTGGAGCTCACAGAGATATACCTGCCTCTGCCTCCCAAGTGCTGGGATTAAAGGCGTGCGCCACGATTGCCCAGCATCCCCCTGGCTTTTCTGTAGGTACAGAGAATCTGAACTCAGATCCTCCTGTGTGCGCAGCAAACACTTTACCAAGCCATCTCCTTGGCCCTGTGCCTGGGTTTTCTGATACAACTTGAAATGATAAAATGTGGAACAGACGTAGTATGATTCTCTTCATTTTGTATTTGCTTTCACTTGTTCATTTTTCAAGCAGGTCTAATATACCCCAGGCTGGCCTCAGATTTTCTATGTAGCCATGGCTGGCCTTGAACTCTTGATCTTCCTACCTCTAGCTCCCAAGTATTGAAATTACAGGTGTGTACCACCATGCCTGTCAGATTTTGAAACCTTCATACCCCCTGAATTTCCCTCAAGGTTTGATCTATCTTCCTTCCTTCCTTCCTTCCTTCCTTCCTTCCTTCCTTCCTTCCCTCCCTCCCTCCCTCCCTCCCTCCCTCTTTTTCTTCCCTCCCTTTCCTTTTTTCTTTCTCCTTCCCCTCCCCACCCATCTCTCTCCTTTTACCTTTTATGTAAGGCCCAATTCATGCTCCACAACCACTCTGTCTCATGCTCCACTCAACACACTGTA
>NC_034606.1:51127846-51163619 GCF_900095145.1 Mus pahari | reverse complement strand
GCACCATTCTCTCTAGTCATAGGAGCACCATTCTCTCTAGTCATAGGAGCACCATTCTCTCCAGCTGTAGGAGCACCATTCTCTCTAGTCATAGGCGCACCATTCTCTCCAGCCGTAGGAGCACCATTCTCTCTAGTCATAGGAACACCATTCTCTCTAGTCATAGGAACACCATTCTCTCTAGTCATAGGAGCACCATTCTCTCTAGTCATAGGAGCACCCTCCCATCTGGTGTTGCCTTTTTCACCACTAGGGCCTAGTGCAAATGGAGTCACGAGGATGAGCTGTCTTGTATACACCCGTGGTATACATCCTACAATGCTTTTGACACCTGTCCACTTGGTGATGCCCTGCCTCTGGGTGTGCGCCCGCAGTTAGCCACTAGCCCACCCTCTGAGTATGTGCCTTGCTACTAGAGGTTAGCAGCTCATCCTCTCCGTGGGTAAGTGCTCCATACTTAGCTGTGAGCCGCTCACCCAACCCCACCGGTGTGGAGCAGCCCCTTGCTGGCTAACCTAAACGGCTCAGCGATGAACACCACGTCCAAGTTTGGGTGTAGACTTTCATCTTAGGGTTTCCTTGGGCATCTTCCTTCATGTCACTGTGATTCGATAGACCTATGTGGCTATGTACTTACATCAACCAAAATGATGTATGTGAGTTCCATAGGAAAACAGGGGTGCCTCAGGAGACCCAGCCACTGCTGGGGACTGAGGGAAAGCCTGTAGCCAGGGCTATGGTGCTGTGGGAACCTCTCTTCCCACTGTGCATCCAGCCAACTCCGTCTGTCCCTGCCTGTGCCTGTCTTCCTCCCTTTGTGCTCCTTTCTCGATTTCCGTCCCGTTCTTGTCCTCAAAAGCCTCTTCCTTCCCATGGGCAGAAAGAGCTACAGCCGCCCACACTCACATCTCATGAGACTCGGCCAGGACAGGGACCTTCCCGATACCCCACGAGTGTGCAGAGCCCTGCCCTCACCTCAACAGACGGTCCCCTTCCTCCTTTGAGGAAGCAGGCACTCTTTGTCAGAACTTATCAGCTCCTTACCGGCTGGCGATGGCGGCAGCACACTAACTGAGTTGGAATTTATTGCACGCATCCTGACTGACCCGCTGTGCGCGGACGTTGTTTTGCAGCTTCAAGACCGAAGCACTTGCTGGTATTCATCAACCCTTTCGGAGGGAAAGGTCAGGGCAAGCGCATCTACGAAAAAACAGTGGCGCCTCTCTTTACCTTGGCTTCCATCACCACGGAGATCATCAGTAAGTGTGCCGGGCACCGGGGCACGCACGCAGGGGCCAGCTCGAGAGGGACTCACATGCCACCCCTGGAGGAGGCTTTATCCTAGCGCAGGGTTCTCAGTCTTCCTAATGCTGTGACTTCTTTAATACAGTTCCTCACGTTGGGGTGAACCCCCCCACAACCATAGAAGAACTTTCATTGCTACTTCATAACTATAACTTTGTTACCGTTATGAATCATAATGTAACTCTCTGATAGGAGACACCAGTGGGGGTCATGACCCCAGGTTGAGAGCCACTGCCGGAGATGGTCATTTCCAGCCCAGTTGGGGGGGGTGTTTTATACACTCGGAAGAAGGCAAAGGAAATAATATACTGGGGGGAGGGGCTTGGGAGGGTGGGACTGGGAGCAGGGCTGGGATCGGAATATAAAGTGAATAAATAAATACAATAATGGAAAAAAAAAACCCTAATGTACTCAATGTACTTTGCCTATAAAGTACTCACAGGAACAATGAGGACAAACAAACAAACAAACAAAACAGAGTTCTTAGACAGGAAGTCCTTGCAGGAAAAGATACAAGTAGTGGATGACTCAGAATGTCACATCAGCATAGGTCATTTTTGTAACCCCACATCATTGCACTCTTGTCATCAGAGGGATGCTGGTTTCAGAGGGGGAGACAGACACGGTCCACTGCTCCTGCAGACCTTCTGGGACTTGGTATGACCCTGTTAGTAAGACACACTGAGCAGCCGGGCAGGGCTGTGACCTCAGCACTCAGGAGGCTGACGCAGGGGGACAGGGGTTGGAGGGTTGGAGGCCAGCCTGGTTACACAGAAAGATGCTGCATCCAAAATAACAACAACAACAACAATAATAATAATTAATAATAATAGCCATACAAGTCAAAAGTCTAAAAATGAAGAGGTTATCTCAGTATCCCCTGCTTCTCAAATCTGAGCAGAGTCAGGTACACCAAGATGGGCACTTAGCTATCCCTGGCACACTGCATGATAACAGCATACTGGTAAGCCTGCAGATGTACCCACCAGGAGATGTGAGGCTCCAAAGGAACAGTGGACAGCAGCTTTACTAAAGGGGCCTTTCCCAAGGGTTCTCCAGCACAAGGGATTGCGATGTGGGGACCCACAGACACAGAGTCAATCGTGCAAGCACTAAATTTCACTAGCAATTTTGTCTTTTCACGTTGGGCACAAAGACTGTGGGCTAACCTTATCTCCTCCTTACATGTAGACATATTTTAAAAACAAACAAGCAGCAGAGGCAGGTGGATTTCTGAGTTCGAGGCCAGCCTGGTCTACAAAGTGAGTTCCAGGACAGCCAGGGCTATACAGAGAAACCCTGTCTCGAAAAACCAAAAACAAACAAACAAACAAACAAGCAAATAAAATGACCTGTATATTAAGGAATAAGTGCAACAAGCTACTCTTAATTGCTGTCAATGAAATTATTTGTTGGGGCTGGAGAGATGGCTCAGTGGCTAAGAGCGTTTGCTGCTCTTGTAGAGGTCCAGGGTTCTATCCGCAGGACCCACACCAAAACTGTGTGTAGCACTTGTCTCCAGGGACCCACTGACCCTCTCAGTGGGCACTGCATGCACACGGTACTCATACATCCGGGCAGGCAGACACTCATGCACATAAACTAAAAATAAAAGAAATTAGTTTTCGATATGTGCCAAGTGTGGTGTTGAGAGAGAGAGAGAGAGAGAGAGAGAGAGAGAGAGAGAGAGAGAGAGAGAGAGTGTGTGTGTGTGCAGGAGCAAAAGCCAACCAGGGATGCCACATGAAGAGAGGCTGGGAGAGGGAAGGGGAGAGGGGGAAGGGGTCAGAGAGAGAAGATAAAGTAAGAGCGTGAGGAGGGACAAGCAGCCCCCTTTATACTACCTGGCTATTGGCCAGGTAACTACTGGGCGGGGCCTAGAAGGAATGCCAATACCAAGAATGTCAGGTCCTGGTAGAATGGATCCTGAGATGGCCGGTTCTCACGGTTCTCACGGAGGCCGCCTTACACTTTTGTAAAAAGGCAGTGAGGCAAGTCTGGGGTGGGACTTCTTGTGAGAAATCTTCCTAGGGGCTTTCTGGGACCTCATAAAGTAGCATCAGTTGGCACTTAGCTTACACATGGGTTCCAAGATGTGAAGACAAACGGTCCCATTGCAACATCTCCCCCACAGTTACTGAGCACGCCAACCAAGCCAAGGAGACTTTGTACGAGATCAACACAGACAGCTATGACGGGTGAGTTACCCTCGCTTCCCTCTAGGTCACAGTGAACACTATCCGAGACCGTCCCCGTGGGAGTGCTTGGGCTGCCCTGGACTGTGCGCATGTCCTCTGCCTTCCCTCCATGTCGTAGGACACGTCTGTCCGATGTACACACGTCTCCATGCCCCTCTCCAACCATCCCCAGCACGGGACAGCACGCTGTAAACCCTGTCCTGACCACCCAATCTCTCCCTTTAGCTTTTCTTACTCACGTATTCGACCTGGCTCTCACCTGGTCACCTTGACTCCAGTTTCCTGAGTTCCCAAGATTGTGCCTGGGGCTGGGGGGGTTGACAACAGAAGCAGGCTTCCCCTCTTATCTGGGCACAGCAAGGCCACCCAACTCGCTAATTCCTCCCTCATCAGTCAAGGCAACCTCTCACAGACATGGATGGCCGTAGGTCAGTCTGATGGAGACAGTTCTTCAGTTGAGGTTCCTTCTTCCCAGGTGAGTCTGGGTTGTGACAAGTTGACAGCACCAGCTGCTCTTCCAGAGGTCCTGAGTTCAAGTCCTGACAACCACATGGTGGCTCACAACCATCTGTAATGGGATCGAATGCCCTGTGAGGGCCTCTGAGCAGCTACCACGCTGGGGTGCTATTTCTTCCTGGAAAGCTTGCATCTCAATACACAATGTCCTTTAACCTTTAATATCTACTTTTGCAATGTTGGGGATGAAACCCAGGGTGCTGTGTGCTAGACAGGTGCTTAGCCACTAAGCCATCCCAGCCCAAGTTAGTTTGTTTGTTCGTTTATATTGTGTGTGTGTTGGTTTGCTTACATGTATGTAAGTACATGTACCACATGCAAGCCTGGTGGGCAGAAGAGGGCATCAACTTCCTGGAATTGGAGTTTTAGACCGTTGTAGGCTGCCACATGGATGCTAGGAATAGAACCCAGGTCCTCTGGAGGAACAGTGTGTGCTCTTGACCACTGAACCATGGCTGTGCAGCCCCCCCAAACTGTAGGCAGTTGATGATGGCTGACCTGGCTCCGGCACAGGTATACTCTCTGCTTAGAAACCACCGAGATGCCTGATCCCTGGCAGGGGAAGCCAGGGTCTGTGAAGAATCCCATTTGGAAAAGTAAATCAGGCAGGACGGCTGGGCCTCTTCACACAGAGAAGGAGGGGTCCAGAAACCGTTTCCAAATGTCTGGCAGGCCAATCTTGCAAGCTGCCTCCAACACCCCCACCTCCCCACCCTCCCACCCCATCCCCCCCTCGCTACTGCAAGTAGAAGACTAACAGGCTCAACAAACCTGTGCTCTTCCTGCAGCATCGTGTGCGTGGGCGGGGACGGCATGTTCAGTGAGGTGCTGCATGGGGTGATTGGGAGGACTCAGCAGAGCGCGGGCATCGACCCCAATCACCCCCGAGCCGTGCTGGCGCCCAGTACCCTCAGAATCGGCATCATCCCCGCAGGTATGGTACACAGCCGGCTTCCTCTCCGATGGAGCCACGGGGCATGTGGAGTCAGATGGTCACACCGCCGCCGCACCCCGCTCCCCCACTTCATTAGTAAAGCTTCCATCCAGGATTAGGGCCTCAAATCAGGGGATAATCGTTCCTGGTTCACACTTCACTTAAACTGTGATTCTGCAATCGGGAGGTAGAAGCAAGTTCCAGGTCATCCTCGGTTATATAGTGAGTTCTGCCTAGGCCAGATTAAACCCTCTTTTTTTTTTTTTTTTTTTTTTTTTTTTTTTTTTTGTTGTTGTTGTTGTTTTAAAGATTTATTTATTTATTATATGTAAGTACACTGTAGCTGTCTTCAGACACTTCAGAAGAGGGCATCAGATCTTGTTACGGATGGTTGTGAGCCACCATGTGGTTGCTGGGATTTGAACTCAGGACCTTCGGAAGAGCAGTCGGGTGTTCTTACCTGCTGAGCCATCTCACCAGCCCCTGTTGTTTTGTTTTTAAGTGATTTCTCAGGGAACTAGAGAGGTGGCTCACAGTTAAGAGCACTGGCCGCTCTTCCAAGGGACCTGGGTTCAATTCCCAGCACCCCATGGCAACTCATAACTGTCTGTAACTCCAGGATCCTGCACCCTCACCCAGACATCCATGCAGGCAGAACATCACTGCACAGAAAGTAAAAATAAATACATTATTTTAAAAAGCAATTTCCATAACTACACTCCTTTCTGCAAGATAATGCACGGTGAGCAGAAAGAATGTGACTATGTGTCTGGGAAGATGCTGATCCCAGCGTGACCCCGATTATACAGATGGGCTGTGTAAGGACACTAGATAAGCAATCAATCTTGGCATGCAGGAGGCAGAGGCAGGCGGATCTCTGAGTTCAAGGCCAGCCTTGTCTACAGAGTGAGTTCCAGGAAAGCCAGGGCTACACAGAGAAACCTTGTCTATAAAAACCAAACCAAAAAAATGGGGGAGTGGGGGTGGGAGAGAAATCTCCTAGTTCTTAGAAAATCCAGTGCGTTAATCTTGGTGTTTACCTCCACCGTATTACTCAGGAGATTGGGAAAGCACACTCCAGGGTGTGTCTGTGAGGGTGCTTTGGGGAAAGGTTTGGTGGGACAGTCACTGTGTTTTTGAGGTAGGAGCTTCATCTACAGGCTTGGTGAGCATGCTCACTAGAGACCCAGCCCTCCTTGATGAAAGCAGGCTGGCTGAGAGACCCCGAGAGAAGACAGGTTGGTTTCCCAGCTAAAGATGTAGAGCCCTATCCTCGTGATACTTCCGTGGCACCAGCTTCTCCAGACTTTACTGAGCACTCCCTGTTATTCATAGTTCCTCGGGGAACTGACCTCTGCTCAGTAGGTGCTGTGGCCAAAGCCTGGTCTTTCCTGTGCCACCAGGACTGAGTTCCAGTTGGCTGCTAGCCTGTGGGTTAGGCAGGCTGTGCACTCCCAACATCCTGTGTGTAGGAAGTGCCAAGTGTCACCGTGAACACAGATCACGCTTTTGAACTTGACCCTCAGTGCTAAGGTCACGCTCAGCCATGGTGGTAGGATGGCAAATGAAAGCCCATGGAGCCTTATCAGCCTCGTCACAGAGGAACAGCAAGTGGCTTTGTGTGACCTCCACTACTTCATTAACGCGTAAAATGAGTCTGGCTGGTAGAATAACCCCGTGGGGCTGGTGCTGACTCAGCTCTGACTTCCACCCAAGCTCCGTTTGAGCCAGGTGGCAGCTCTCATGCTGAGCAGCACACAGGCAGTAGATTCTTGCTTGGTGCCACCATGGGGACTACAAGATGGGGCAATATGGATGGATGTGGGCTGCCAAAGACTTTCCCTCGTGCATCCAGCAAAAAGGATGCCGATGGTGCTCCAGCAAAGGTGGGTCACCCTGGCCCCTAGTTCTACTTGCTTCTCTGTTACTGCGGTAAAGCTGAGGTAACCACTCGCAGACATGACCATAGGTCAATCTGAGTCGGTTATTCCCTTGAGGTTCCTTCTTCCCAGGTGAGTCTAGGTTGTGACAAGTTGACAATAAAAATGAAGACACAGGGATGGGGGGGAGGCTGGGGAGGAGAGATGGCACAGAGGTTAAGTGCACTGGCTACTCTTCCAGAGGTCCTGAGTTCAAGTCCCAGCAACCACATAGTGGCTCCCAACCTTCTGTAATGGGATCAGGCACCCTCTTCTGGTGTGTGTGAATAAATCAATACTATTAAAATAATAAAAACCGAAGACACTTCATAGTTAACTTTGTTTTGTATGCTTTCCCATGATGACGCTCTGTGCAGACCCCCTTTGTTCTTAAGGTCTAGGCTGGGCTTTGGGGAAGTACTTCCAGCTATATAGAGGTGGGCAGGGGCCACATACCTCCCAGAGCCTTAGAAGGGAGGGAAGTGTCTGCTGGCATTACGGACATCTCTTAGAAGCTCCAAGAGGGTTCAGGTTGGACTCCATGTCTGGGTCTGCTGCAGGTCACGTTTTTGGAGCTCTGCAACATTCCCATAAGGCCTTTCCAAGAGGTGTCTCTGTATAGCCATGGCTGTCCTGAAGCTTGCCCGGTAGCCCAGGCTAGCCTCAGACCCACAAAGATCCACCTGCCTCTGCCTCCCAAGTGCTGGGATTAAAGACCTGTGCCACTGCCACCTGGCTGGTCATAGGGCAATTTAAATATTTTTTAACATTCATCTTGTGGGTAAACTCTTATTCTCCAGCTGTTTCAGGGTCCCAGAAGGACAGGATAAGGTGTCAGTTACAGTTTTGGACAGTCACATTCACGCTAAGGACTTTCTTGTCCTCTTTGCAGGGTCCACAGATTGTGTGTGTTACTCAACAGTGGGCACAAACGACGCAGAGACGTCGGCTTTACACATCATTGTTGGTGAGTCCTGTCTTTTTGTTTTCCCCTTTTATTTCTTTTAATTTTATGTGTTTGAGCATTTTGCCTGTGTGTACATCTGTGTGCCACGTGTATGCAGGGTGCCTGAGGAGGTGGTGAGCCTTCAAGTGGGTGCTGGGAATCGAACCCCAGGTCCTTCTCAGCAGCAACAAGTGCTCTGAACTACGGAGCCAACTTCCCCGTCCCAAGCCCTGTCTTTGTCTCTCTTAACTTTCTATTGATTCTTTGTGAATTTCACATCGTTCACCCCAATACCACTCATCCGTCCTTTGCAATGCCCTCTGCAAAAGAAAACAAACAAACAAATAGAACGAAAACCAAAACCATCTTGCCGTGGTGGAGGCTGTGGTGTGTCACGGTGTGTCACACAGTGTACCCTTTTACCCAGACAGCTTTACTTGTAAGTGTCCCTTGCAGTCAGTCATTGGTCTGACTCCGAGACCTCTGGCTTCTGCTACACCATCAGAACTGGATCCTCCCTGGGGCTCCTCAAAGCTCTCCCGCTGCTGCCCTGTGTCTTGGGAGATCCCTCAGCTGTGGATCTGCAGGCCGCATGAGTCCTGGTTTATATAAGTGACTGCCCCACAGCCAGCCCCAGGCCCCTGCCAGCTCCTTTGTGGCGCTGTTTTCTCACGCTCTCCCTTGCTCTCTTCCCTAAGTCAGCCACCAGGGCTAATCCCCATTGTGAAACACCTGCAAGGCCCCAGGGTGAGTTACTCCTGGGAGGACACACCCAGCCCCTCTTCCAGTACCAGAGAGAAAACCCACAGGAGGTGTAGCTCTGAGGCTTATGAGAAATGGCTGGTGTCCCCACCCACCCCATCTCTCTTTACAGTGTCCCGTCTTAACTTGCAGTCATGGAAATATGGAAATGCTCTATTTTAAGATGAACCCTTGGACCTTATTCTTTGTCTATTTTTTTTTTTTTCCTTTTTTAAGACAGGGTCTCATGTAGCCCTAGCTGGCCTAGAACTTACTAAGTAGACCAAGCTGGTCTCGAACTCACTGGATTCCGCCTACCTGTTTGCCAAGTGTAATTTTTATTTTGTGAGACGAGCCTTTTCTATAGAGCCTCCTATTCACAATCCTCCAGCCTCAGGGTCCTGGGAGCAGGTGTGTGCCTCCACAGCTGGCAGATTTTGTGTTTTAAGGGTTGTGTGATGTGTTTGTAAAAGGATAAAGGGTGGTAGAATATGTTCTATGGCTGTGTGGTGAGGTGTGGGGGAAGAGGGTGTCTCAGCAGGCCCATGCTGAGGCCTCCCTTCCCCGTGAAGGACCAGCCACACAGGTATAGAATAGAGTTCTCAGGGCATGGGGAGGGGAGTTAAGAGGGTAGTAGAGGCAGGGAAAGGCAGAGAGTAGAGATGTACAGGCCAGCCATGAACGTGAGGAGAGAAGGGGAAGGGAATGGGGAAGGGAAGAGCCCAAGAAGGCAAGAGAGAAGCAAGGGGGGGGGGGTAAGCAGCCCCTTTTATAGTGGGTCAGGCCTACCTGGCTGTTGCCAGGTAACTGTGGGCTGGAGTTTAGACAGAATGCTAACACCATATACCTGTTTTCAACCTCAACCCTACTTTTCTTCCATTTAGTAACATGGACGCCCCTCCCCCTCCCCCGGGCACATTCTGTTCAAACCTTGCTTGGAAATATGAGCCACATTTTGTCACTGGAGAGCTCGTGGTTTTTTTTTTTTTTTTTTTTTTTTTTTTTTTTTTTTTTTTTACCACATCCATACCCTGGGCCCAAGAATGATCCTCTTTTATCCAGGAATTTCGTTCTCTCTGACAGAGTGAATAGCTTGGGGGGATGGAGGAGTCACAGATTAAGAAATGAAGGAAGGGGACCCCCACCTAACAAGCCAGATCAGATGAATCAACCCTAGTGTGTGCAATGGAGTGACAGATGTCACAGCCAGAGAGCCGTCACATCCGAGTTTTGTCGCTCCGATTGCCACTGAGCGTGCTCTGTTTCTGCTGTTTGCAGCAAGCAGACACCACAGGCGACTGCAGGGTGCTGTCTGGGGCAGGGCAGAGGAGGTCAGAGTGGGGACGGGATCCCTTATAGCTCTCCTCTCCCACAGGGGACTCGCTGGCAATAGATGTGTCCTCTGTGCACTACCAAAACACGCTGCTGCGGTACTCGGTCTCTCTGCTGGGCTACGGTTTCTACGGGGACTTAATCAAGGACAGCGAAAAGAAACGGTGGATGGGCCTCGTCCGGTATGATTTCTCAGGTATGCCGCCGTGTTCCCAGACATCGAGCCAATCCACAAAAGACAGCGTTCCCAGATGCTGACAGGGCGCTCGGAGTCTTGCTTTCCAGAGTGGGGATGTGACCTTGAATCTGGCTAGTGTGACCCAGATGATGTCCCGGAGAGTTACAACACGGTGTCAGAACCACACTGAGGGAGGCTGTACGGATTGGATGATTTGTTTTTATCGTCCGTCAAGTAATCGGTACTAACCCAAGGTGCCAAGGTAGATGGTTTCATAGAAAAAGATAATTTTTTGTCATCACCCTGAGCCTATAGCAGCTGATGTAGGATGCTTCCCGGTGAAGAAGTTCAGTCTTGAGCATCTGCGCTTCAGGCTTATGGTCATTTCTTCCCCGTCCACAAATGCACTGTCTCCCTGAGTTTCCACAGTAGCAGCCATCATCCATGAGGCTACGTCGGTGAGCATGTGCAATGGTGAGCATGCGCAATGGTGAGCATGCATACCAGTGAGCATGCGCAACTGACCAGGACAGGAGAGTTCTGAGGTCTCCATCTGCTGAGGTCTGCATCTGCTTGGGTGGGACTCGGCACAGCCGGGGAGGACTAGTCAGGTGTTCTCCTTCCTCCCTGCCCTCCTGTTGTGCTCAGGCCCCATTTCACAGTGGAGACAAGAAGCAGTATGCTTAAATGACTTGCGCAGGCCTGGTGTCACCCTTCAGTGGCTCTTAGTGGAGGCGGACATCAGTGTCCCTGGGAGGCTTGGTTGAACCCAGACCATGGGGCCTTCCCAAAGTGCTACTGCTGTGCCGTGGACCTGCAAACAGTGTGTCCACCAGTGCCCTACGGATGCAGATAGAGCCCTCAATGACAGTCACATCCCCTTACCTAGTCACCAAGCTAGGAGGAACAAGAAAGGCAGGTCAGCTTTGGGCTACACAAAGTTACCACCGGCTGACTTCAGGTCATGTGTGGGTACTCCTCCCTCCCCCATCAGATTTAAAATGCCAAGGAGAGGAGCTTAGAAAAAAATATTCAAAATGCAGTATATGGCGTTCTGATGGTCCAGATGCATCGCTTTCCTGTGTTTAATGTATTCCCTCGTCTGAGCCCTATTCTCTGTACTTCACCATTGGCAGCACTGTGTAAAGTTTAATGACTCCAAGCACCAGAACCTACCCTTTCCCTTGGGAGAGGAGGGAAGGCCACTCAGAGCGTGCTAGGCAGCTTAGACACTGTTGTGTGGCAAAGGTACAACAAATACACAGCCATCCTGAAAAGAAGGGCTCTGGGTGCTGGGCAAACTGTGATCCTTTCCATATTGAGGTACTGTGCCTGCCCCATCTGCCAGGATGCCACCTGGCAGGCCTGAGGAACCTCCCTCCCCGCTTGCGCGCGCTGTCCACAGCCTTCCCTCCGGGTCCCCCCCGAACTCATCTGAGAAGCCCCGTCCTCCCTCTCAGAGCAGCTCTCCCGGCCTCTGTCCCCACCGCATGACAGTTTTGACATATCCACTCGAGCGTGTTAGCACATACTGGTTTGTGCTGGTGTTAGGCTGTGATGGGTGGGTGCGGGTGGGAACTGACCACTGTGATGGGCAGCTGTTTTATAAAGGAGAATGAGGCATGAGATGAAGCCTTCTGTCCTGGATGCTCAGACAGTCTAGGGTTGGCCGACTGAAGCCAGAGGTGGGAACCTAAGGGCTGGAAAGAGAATATAATGCAAACGTGCAAGCAGAGACAACAGAAGCCCCATGTGGAGACAGGGGGCATTGCTGACCATGTCAAAGAGAGGTGGTGGAGACTCTGAGCTGTCAGGACACAGGACATTCTCCCCTGCCCCCCGGTCGAGTACACTCAAGGTCACTGCTACCAAATATGTGGCAGCCTGAATATGTGGCCAAAGCCTTGACCACACCTCTCACGGTGTCTTTTTTGGTGGTATGGTACTTGGGGCCATTGTGAGGGCAGGATCTGCACCCCCTTCTGGTATAGTAACAATGTGGCCTGCAAGGGTCCCCTGCAGACTGGTTAGCTCCCAGTTTTCTTTAAATTTTGTTTTTTGTTTTTTGTTTTTGTTTTTGTTTTTTTTTTTTTTAATTTTGTGTGTCTGAGGACTACATATATGCCCAGTGTCTGTGAAGAGCAGGAGAGAGCGTCAGAGCCCCTGGAACTGAAGTTACAGATAGTTGTGAGTCACTGTGTAGGTGCTGGGAATTGAACCAGGGTCCTATGGAAGGGCAGCCAGAGCTCATATGTGCTGAGCCAGCTCTCCAGACCCCTGCTTTCTGGATAATGGTGGTGGTGGTGGGAATCTAAGGACACTCATAACCAGGTAGTGACAAATGGATGCTCTTCCTCATCTGCTCTTTCCCCAGGGTTGAAGACCTTTCTCTCTCATCAGTACTATGAAGGGACACTGTCCTTCCTCCCAGCACAGCACACGGTGGGCTCTCCACGGGACAATAAACCCTGCCGGGCTGGGTAAGCAGGTGCATGTCTGCTTAGGTTTCCATTGTAAATTACTTGACCTGTGCAGGGCTGTACAGGAGCCTGTTCCTGTTAGAGGACAGTGGATGCAGAAGGACTTTGCAAAGGAGGGGAAGACTCTTGAGCTTCATAGGTTTGTGTAGTGCTTCCCAGTTCATAGATGCTTCCAGAAGAGCTGACCTGATGACTCCATCTTGGTGACGTGCACAGCAGCTACGTTCTCCGCAAGGTGCAGACTCAAGGGGCAGGTCCAATACTAGGCTAGTCTCACCCACACCCAGATGAGGAATTTGCTCCAAGTCAGTGGCTCAGCTCCAAGTCACTGACTGGAGCATCAGCTCATCGTGTCTGTTCCACGAAATAAAGGCACTCTCACCCACCATTGGTACATCCTGAGCTAGGCAGCCAAGCCTATCTAGAGGTGTTTGCAAGCCCCGGAGAAAGAAGCCGCTGATTAATAGGTGTGGATTTAGGTCTAATCTCGAGAGTTCGAAAGCGGTACCCTAAAGATCGATTTCTGGTGGAGCCTTTGAAACTCGAGCCTCTTATTGTTCAAAAGGAGTATAAATGTGTGTGTGTGTGTGTGTGTGTGTGTGTCGATGGGACTTGGTTGTTTAAAGGCACTCAGTGCATGTACTAGAGGCAAGGAGAGCATGCTGTCTTTCAGGTGCTTCGTGTGCAGGCAGAGCAAGCAACAGCTGGAAGAAGAGGAGAAGAAAGCCCTGTATGGCCTGGAGAGCGCCGGTAATCATTGCGAGAGTGTGTTCTTGCGCGCACCCCGCGGCACGTGACCGCTCCTGGCTGTCCACCCAACCTCTCTCTCTCTTCCTGGTTGTACCCTGTCAATTTTTCTGGGTAGCTCCAGTCAGCATCGAGTCATTTCACAGCTCAGGAGATGAATATCAGGGAGCCTTGATATTTGCAGGAAGGCCTTACATCACTGTCACAAGGCTAGGTCATAGCCAAAGCCGCCGCTCCAGCTGCTGTGAAGTATGGGTTGGCAACTGTCCTGCTTGGGCTTGGCTGAACGCATGCCTTCCACTATACTCACCCCTTCCCTGCAAGAATGACAGCTACAGTGTGTGGATAAGTGGACATGTCATGGGTCTAAAGCATTGTCTATGGACTCTTGAGACTGGAATTTTGAGTCATATTCTCTTATAAGCTATTGCTCTTTGAAAAAAAAATTTTTTTAGATTACCCAAAATCCTTGGCAACCACTCCTAGCCTATAAGCCATATAAAGAGAAATGGTAGGTCTGATTGACCCCTGCATAGGGCTGCTCACCTTTGTTAACCTTCTCTCCAAAAGAGAAATAACCTGCTCCCCATAAGACCTTCTGGGGTCCCGAGGTGAGTGGGCGGTTCCATAGTATACACTCAGGCCAGAATGAAAGCCAAGAGCACACGGCAGGAGAGAGAGCAGCCGGCACCCCTTGCATGTGGTGCAGCTGCCTCTGTGCCACGTTGACCTTAGCGCTCACCTGCTGTCCTCCGCAGAGGAAGTGGAAGAGTGGCAAGTGACGTGTGGGAAGTTCCTGGCCATCAACGCCACCAACATGTCCTGTGCTTGTCCTCGGAGCCCTGGGGGCCTGTCCCCATTTGCCCATCTGGGAGATGGGTCTTCTGACCTCATCCTTATCCGGAAATGTTCCAGGTTCAACTTCCTGAGATTTCTCATCCGGCACACGAACCAGGAGGACCAGGTGAGGCGCACTCTTGCTCCGAGGTCATTCACATTTGGGCAATTCCCCACGCACTGGTTCATAGGATCTGTTAACTCCCAAAAAAGGGAAATCTTTAGATGCGTATTTCATACTCCTTAAGGTCCTTGTCAGTTCCTGCATGTAGAATTTTCACTTAAAAATATGAATCTGGTCCCAGACAGATGGCTCAGCAGTTAAGAGCATTGGTTGCCTTTGTGGAGAACTATGTTCAATTTCCCAGCACCTACATAATGGCTCTCAATTCTCTATAACTCCAGTTCTAGGGGACCCAATGCCTTTTTTTTGGCCTCCACGGGCACCAGGCATACACATGGTGTACAGATATACATGCAGACAAACCCCACCCTCCAACACACACACTTAAAAATAACTAATTTTTTAGAATTAGAGAATTCTACAAATTATCCCTAATGAAGTATAGGATTCTTTAAAGTATGTATGTATGTATGTATGTATTTTAAAGAATTATTTATTTATTTTATGTATGTGAGTACACTGTCACTGTCTTTAGACACACCAGAAGAGGGCATTGGTTCCCATTTGCAGGTGGTTGTAAGCCACCATGTGGTTGCTGGGAATTGAACTCAAGACCTCTGGAAGAGCAATCAGTGCTCTTAACTGCTGAGCCATCTCTCCAGCCCTCTTTAAAGTATTTATATCTATGGAGGACTTTTAAAAGTGTGTGTGTGTGTGTGTGTGTGTGTCCGTGTCCAATTACATTAGTGCAGAGGAGGCCTGTGATTGGACAGGGAGAGGGAAGGCAGAGCTAAAAGTTGCAGAAACAGAGAGCATCTCAGGGGAGAGAGGAAGGAAGATGGCTGCCGACTTGACCCCGCATGGTGTTTACCAGCCACAAGTGACTATGATCTCACAAGGTTAGAAATAGTGGAATAAAGCTTTTATCATTACCAATTGGCTCTGAAATGATTGTTGTATTGGCATCTTGTAAATTGTGATATTATTGATGTATCTAAATTTGATTGGCTAATTAAGCTTTAAGAGTTTTGATTCTACTGGGTAACTAGGTGTTGAGATGGGTTCATGGGGTATTGTGTAGTAGCAAGAGGAACTTGGGGGCCACTGCCAGAGAGATGGCCCAGCAGGAGCCCTGTGGCCCCATGGTGTGGCTGGAGAGTTGGCGGGCCCAAAGGAGTCTGGAGCCTGGTTCAGCCCTGTGGAGAGTTGGCAGGTTCGGTTTTTTTGTTTGTTGGTTGGTTGGTTTGTTTGTTTTAATTAATAAATATTTCCCACAACATGTTAGTGCGATTGCTCACAGAGAACAGAAGTGTTGGATTCCCCTGGAACTGAAGTTACAAGTAGTTATTGAGTTGCCTGAGTTTCCCTAGCCTCAGACCTGAGGTTTCCAAGGTATCGGCAGTCGTGTGAAGCTCCAGTGCACATCCGGTCTCTAAGTTGTCAGATGAGGAGAGCTGGCCGCCTGGAGATGCTGTTGTATGCGTCTTCACAGGACCATGAGTCCTGGCTGGCTGAAGCCGCCGAGGCGAGAGGCTTGTCTCGTCCACTCACCACCGCCCCACCATGTTTGCCTTGACAGTTCGACTTCACTTTTGTTGAAGTTTATCGAGTCAAGAAATTCCACTTCACATCGAAGCACGTGGAAGATGAGGACAATGACTTGAAGGAACAAGAGAAGCAGAAGTTTGGGAAGATCTGCAAGGACAGACCCTCTTGCGCCTGCTCAGCCTCCAGAAGCTCCTGGAACTGTGATGGGGAGGTCATGCACAGCCCCGCCATTGAGGTCAGGTGAGTGGGCCGCACCCCCGCCACCCACCCAGACATCTGTCCACCAAAGCTGTCTCTGCCAAAGGGTGTGCTTCACAGACAACACCAGAGCTCACGGGATTGCGGCAGAAAGCAAAAGGTGTTGCTTCCCCGTGTCCTTATGCCAGGTGTGGAAGCTGTGTGATCCGACCTTTGCATGGCCCAGGTGCTGACTTTGTGGCGCTATGTATTGCTGACAGGGGTTTTGAGGTTCCTCTGATCTATTCTCTTTCTTTGCTATCCTTGTCATTTTGTCCTGGGTGTCTGTCAGTCATAGTCCCCCTCTATAATTAAAATAAGCAAAAGTGACTGGCTTCCTAGGTACTTTCTAAGTCCTGGACTCCCCGCCTTTCCCACCCCCTAAATCCCCCCCCCCCCCCCCCCCCCGTATCCCAAGTGCCTATGTTCAGTGATAGGTGCTCAGTGTTGGGACATGGAGCACCAGGCAGGAGTCAGAGGGATCAGGAAGCGCATAATGATTCTGTTAGGCAAAGAGCGAGGACATACGAGCCTCAGAGGAGCCCATAGAGGCCACACCACACAGCCTTAGGGGCCTTGGAAGCCTCCGGTGGCTCACAAGGACATGTGCAAGAACCTGGGGCCAAGTGGCTGGCTCTGAGTGACTTCATCCATTTAGTCACCAAGATACCCAAAGGCAGCTCAGAGTCGCTCTTAGCCAAGCTTACAGGGTTGGTACTGAGCTTTAACACGGGTCGCCCCTGGAACTTGCTAACTAAGCCTCAAGTGCCCAGCATCCAAGCAGCTAGATGCCAGAGGAAGTCTCTCATGGCCTTTCTCGTTGGGGGAGGGCATTTGTTCCCCAACATGTGGTACTGGGATAGAAAGCAACAGAACAGACCAAGGAAAAGTCTCTCCCCACAAGAAGAATAAGGCAAGCTGTCTTTTGAGAACAGACTGTCAGCGCAGGTTGTAGAGCACATTCGGAGACCTCGGGCGAACTGGGGGATTCTGGGAGGCCCGGGGCTAGGGGTCGGCTGTGAGTGATGTGTCCCATCACGTGGAATCTGAACGCCACTATTTGTCCCCGCAGGGTCCACTGCCAGCTGGTGCGCCTCTTTGCTCGGGGAATCGAGGAAGAGTCGTAAGCAAGAATCTCAAAGCCCGGGAGCCGTCAGCCTTGAGCTCGGGGAGTGTGGAAATTACTTAAGAAAAATTCGACAGACCAGTTATGTTGATATATCCATTTGAATTTAGAAATTTATTTTTGATAGGTAAATCTTGGTTTTTAGAAAAGACAGCTTTGTCAACAGTACTGTATCCTTACCTGGCGCCCTCAGCCCGCTTTCTAGTCACTTCTCACTTGCTCTCAGCAAATGGCACCTGCTGGTTCGGGGCATTGGCTTCCTAGATTTTAGCCATGCCAACCGTGCATATTTCAAAATGGCCCCTTAGTGGGCTACACTGCAATAATTTTAGGGACATTATAATATGACTACATCCCAGGAATGCTACCATGGGTAACAACCTGGTCACCTTGACCCCTTTGGTGGGACTTTCTCTGGAGTTGTCCATGACCAGGTTTCGGAAGGTAAATAAGTTGTCTTCGCCTTCGCTTTATACACCTTCATTTATGATCAGGACGTCACTACATGACCCTTGCTGCACACCGCGACTGTAAGTCAGCGAGGTCCTCCGCTCAGCCACGCCTGCAAAGCAGGGCCATGCTACTGCGAGAAGACATCCTATCCTCAGGATCCCCACATCTGCTGCCATCACAGCCGCATCCTGTGAGATAATCCAGCAAAGCGCCCTCTTGGAAGCTTCATTCTGTCAGCCCCGGTAGCCTGCACACCCTGGCCAGGACAGTCTGAAGCACTGGCTAAGAGGAGGCTCCATTTGGAATCAAAGCACTTCTACAGCTGGGTTTTGAGGGAGGTAGGGTGTGGCGGGGACAGAGAGTAACTGACACACACAGAGGGTACTCTGTGAGTTCGATACCACCCTCAACCTGACTGTCACCAGCGGATGGTGGGTGATCTCAGGTCACCCCCCAGGTACTCTGGTGCAAGCCTTATGTCTACTCCTGGGTCCACATCCATTCTTCCCGCACCGTGGATTCTGTCCCACGTACTTATTCACAGCTCTCTCCCTGTCCATCACACCTTGGCTATTTGCTCTGTCTCCACAAGGGGGCCGCTAGCTGCTCTGGCTGAAGCCCTGGGTGCATGACCGGTTCTCCTCTGAAGGCATTCCCGACCCAGGGGACTTCTCGGCCACATACTTTATGACCAGTGCTGTGTCTCCAGATGGACGCATCTGAAATGTGTATCAAAGGGTTTTATTCGAAATTCAGGCCCACACAGCTTAAACTTGACTTGCAAACGGGGAAGGGCACAGACTGTTACAAGAGCAGGTTTTAGGTTCTGCACTGAGAAAAGTGTGCACCTCGGGCGGGTCCCGTTACTCGCTCCAGAGTTCTGCAGGCCACAGGGCTTTCTAGGTGCCCTTGTACTGACTTCTGTTTCGAGGCATACACAAAATCCTCTGTTTCGTATTCAGTCCCGTCCGGACAAAAGAGCAGCTGTAAAGGCGGCTATGTTTAGGGACCACTTCAAAGGCAATTGTGCGGCGGTGCTATTTAATGATTGTCGAGTAGAAGGCAGGCTAGAAAGAGTAAATGCAACTAGCAGTGTCTATCCAGATCTGTCCCTGGATGGGCAGAACCTAAAGGAGCCAGACTAGCAGCTCTGTGAGTTGGTAGGCAGCCCCTGGAGCAGCGTGAGGGCAGATGCTCGGTTGGCCACCTCAATGTGCCCCACCCCCACCCCAGCATTCCAGAGGGGGCTCAGGGCCCGAGGCAGCTGTGGGTGCCCCTGGATCTCAGGAACTGCACTGTCCTCCAAGGATTCAGGTCTTCACCGACCTTGCTACATGATACCCACGCCCTGGTTCACCCTCTGCCACTGCCAGTGCTGGAGGAGAGATGCAGACAGAGGGTCCTTTTTCGGTGCTTAGTGCAAGCCACGCTCGGAATCTCCAACCCCGGCGCCATCATGGAACATCACAAGTGTCAGACATTTAGGGCCCTTGACACAGGTGTGCAGGATGGAAGGGGGTGGCCCTGACATTCCCAAGCAGTAGACAGTCTTCATGATGCTTTTTAGATGCAATACCCCAAACCTCCCGGATCTTAGGTATTTTAGGAGGAAAAAACAGGGGTAAAGGTTAGACAGTGGCAACTTAGGATCCTGTTAGTGTCTGGCCCATGTTTTAACTCCCACTGGTGCACACCAATTAGGCAACAGTCGGGGTAACTTTCTTGTTTATGGAAACAAGTAGCAGGAACGGGGAGTGGCTGGTTTCCCACAGGATGCTTCAGTCCTCAATGCAATTTCCTGGAGCTGGGAGCATTGACTGGGAGCACTGACACGAGAATGGCCCAATTATGCCTCCTGGTCTTGCTGGCTTCAAGATTAGAAAGTGGCATATTTGATCTGGTATGTTTGAGAATACAAAATAATAATAATAAAGTTACTTTGGGCAGAATATGGCCTCCCCTCACCCTCCTTTACAAGTTCTTTTCAATGCAGATTAAAAAAAAAAAGAAAGAAAAAAAAAAGAGCCAGGCAGTGGTGGTGTACGCCTTTAATCCCAGCACTTGGGAGGCAGAGGCAGGTGGATTTCTGAGTTCGAGGACAGCCTGGTCAACAGAGATAGTTCCAGGACAGCCAGGGCTACACAGAGAAACCCTGTCTCCAAAAAACAAACAAAACAAAAAAGAGAGAGATGAAAACACAGTTTAATGAATTTTTGCTAGGAAACTGAATGACACCCTAAATACTCAGTGTTCTTCCTGACTTGTGTGCCCCTGCCCCGTCCCCCTCCTGGGTTGCTCTGCTGACATTTTAATATTTGAGCAGTCCCTCCCTGTGTCGCCTGGGGTGCGTCTCAAATAGCATTATTATTTAGCTAGTAGGCTCTGCCATTGGCCTGAAGGAAACACACGGATACAGCTGTGTTCGCATAGTACAGCTATGCTGGGCAGAGCATGAACAACAGTGTCTCTGTAGAGCCAGCCACAGCGGCACATTTTGGGGTCCATTCACTGCGCCATCAGACACTCCACCTGGCCTAAGGGAACCAGATGAGTGCCTCAAACAGGACTAGGCATGGTGGCACTATATAGCTGAGAGGTTGTGCCACGGGCTCATGAAGGACAGCTGCAGAGGCTCAGAACGGGCGAGAGAGGAGTGATTAGGATGGTGTCTTAGTCAGGGTTTCTATTCCTGCACAAACAGCATGACCAAGAAACAGTTGGGGAGGAAAGGGTTTATTCAGCTTACATTTCCACATTGCTGTTTATCACTGAAAGAAGTCAGGACTGGAACTCAAGCAGGTCAGGAAGCAGGAGCTGATGCAGAGGCCATGGAGGGATGTTTTTTACTGGCTTGCTCAGCCTGCTCTCTTATAAACCCAAGACTACCAGCCCAGAGATGGCACCACCCACAAGGGGACCGCCCCACTTGATTACTAATTGAGAAAATGCCTTGCAGCTGGATCTTGTGGAGGCATTTCCCCAACTGAAGCTCCTTTCTCTGTGATAACTCCAGCCTGTGTCAAGTTGACACAAAACCATCCAGTACAGATGTCATGGTGGGGTGTGCTCTCAGGAGAGCTGAGAGTTTTCTATTTGCCAAGTTCCTAGGGAACTCTGACTATGCTATGTCACAGCACCAAAACCAGTGTGTGCTATGGATAGATGGATGGATGGATGGATGGGATGGGATGGGATGGTAGGTAGATGAATGGATTGATGGGTGGATGGGTGTGTGGGTGGGTGGATGGATGGTATATGCTTGTTATGGATAGAGAGAAGATGGATGGATGAAGTACACATGTATGAAGTGTGGATAGATGTCAGGATGGGCCAGTAAAGCTGGATGATATGTGGGTGAACGCACAGAATGTGCAATGCCCATTCTATGGTCCTGCAGCCCCTTTCCAAAGAAGTTTGGGCAACTTACTGGGCGCTCATTTGGGGCAGAGGTGGGGCCAGGCACCAACAGTGTGCCCATCTGGGTTTTGACTCCCAGGTTTTCTCCTATCCCCCGTGCCCAATGTCAGTATCTGAATGAATAAAGTCACGGCTTTGCCAGAGACCTTTCTGCTCAGGATCCCGGGCTGGCAGAGACCACAGCTCAACGAAGCCAAGGCCAACACTGCAACCCCAAGGCACTGCCTGGGCAGGACTCCCCCTCACACACCCAGGGCCAGCTATTTTTCTGGCCTGTCTTCTGGGACCCCGGGACTACCTCCTGTTCTTAGCCTCTCTCACACCAGGGGGCGCAGTAGAGCAATCAGCACCCACTCCCCATCCCACTTCATACCCAGCCAAGCCTTCCGTCTCACAGTTTTGTGCCAGACCCGAACGGCACTAGTGGCCACGAGGACTCTGGCGTGGTGTACCCAGCTGCTCTACCAACCATCTACACACTCAGCTAAGAACAGAGGGGTCCCCAGACTCAGCACAGAGCATTTTAGGTTTATTAAATAAAAATTATAATTTATACAAGACTTTGTATCTAAACAAGATTTTCTTTAAAAAAAAAGTGACAGATTTTTTTCCCTATCAATTCTTTATAGAATATGATCCTTTTGTAGAACAAAAGTTACACCAGTAACAATTATATACAGATCCAAAACAGACTCAAGCTTTACACATACAAAATTTGAACATTCTAGGTCAGTGATTAGTGAGCAATTAAACACCTGCCCAGATCACACAATCTACTACAAACCCCAGTGTCTCTGTAAGGATGCCTAGAAGCTGCATAGGCCCCTGGCTTAGCCCTGACCCCTGAAGCTCCACCCGAAGACCTGCCAGTGGCTTATTGTGGAACTTGGGGCCACCGCCATCACCTCCCTGACCCACTGCCCTGACCCATGGTCAGTCTTCATCTCTCTTTCCCAGAGAAAGAGACTCAAACTAAACCACGTATTCCACCCCGAAAGCCTGCACCGCTTAAGGCCTCTCTGTAGCACACCGGGGTGACAACACTCACTGACCCGGGCACTGCCAGGGTCCATGAAGTGTTAGCCACCACATGTGGCTATCACCCATGAAGCCATCCTCATGGACAGGTCAGAGGCCGTGTCGCCTCCCCTCTGGCATGTTGGGGCGCTCCTTCTCTCATTCTGTGCTCTTCATAGCACGAGCATATTCCAGGGGCCCAAGCCACAGCCCTGGGTGGAGGGTCCCGCATCCCTGTCCTCCATCTATGTACCTGAAGCTGTGTGGCCTCTGCTGCACAGCTGGAGTGGTATGTGTGCTCAATCTGGTTGCCTGGCAAGCCCTTCCCACCCCCAGTGTGTGGCCTGAAGTCCCCTGGGAAAGAGGTGTCATGAGCCCAAGCCACCGGGCCTCATACCTACACCGCCAAACAGAGCAAAGGTAAAAATTACATTTGAAAAATGGTACAAAAATAAGAAAGACAGCTTGCTCTCTGTAAAAAATATAATCTGTTTCTTCAAAAAAGCAATCTCAGTGACATCTGAAGGACTTGGGACAAGCTGAAGGAGACAAGAGTGGTCCACCTGGGAGATTCACAGGTAGCATAGTGATTGTCCCCTTCAGAGGCCCAGGCCTGCAAGATCACCCACCCGTGAAGTCTCCACCTTTGTCGGGGCAGGGAGCATGGGTAGGATGGGATCTGTCTTACCCCTGCAGAGCGTGTAGTAAGAGACAATACTGTTAGATGTTAGAGGACAGGGCAACTCCAGCCCCCAACGTCCAGGCTCTGCCCACAGCTGTCTGCTGTGGCACAGAGCCCTCCCATAACTCCCCGAGAGCCTCTTGGGACAGCTCCTTGAACCCATCTGGTTACCCAGAGTGACTGCAGCCTGGAGGCCAAACGCCAGCCAGATGACCGTGGAGTCTCTCACTTAACAGCAGGGTGGAGAATGCCCGCCCCCGAAACCTTCCAAAGAGCAGTGTTAAAAAGATGTGCTTTTGCCGACACGCCAGTCTGGACCCTCTCAGGACACCAACCACTGGCCTGATCTCTTGGCTGGAGTGTCATCAGGCCGAGATGAGCCAGATGAGTGATAGCTCATGCCCAGACACTGAAATTGGAGGGGGAGGTACCCCCCAAAACACCAAGCCCTGAGAGGCCCTACCGACAGCCTCGGAGTGCCCACAGCAAGTCCAATGTGGAAGGACGGTCTGAGGGCTGGGTGAGACGACTGACCATTTCTTCACTGGAGAGGGGCCTCCCCACCATTTCTCTCTGTCTTACCACCCCTGCAGGAAGGGGCCACAACCATTCCCAGCTATGGCTTTGGTGGAAAAAGCCTTTGAAGAACAGGGGTCATAAGACCAAGGAGCCTCTCAGGATGGCAGGGGCTAGGTCTGCACCCAGGCTCGGAAGGAGAGTGAGGGGCTGTGCTTGGCAGGGCCCGAGGACCAGTGTCTTGTGTGCCATCCTTCAGACGGGTTAAGGGGGTCCTCTGCCCACCTGTGTCCACAGGTGATCGTGAAGGTGCTTCATGCGCTCGGCACGGGCCAGCCCAGCACCGTTCCATGTCAGTTCCAGCCCTTCTGGTCTGCGGAGCCTAGGCCAATAGAACCAGCCACAGTCCAGGAGAATTATTGCCGAAGACCGCGAGGACGTCCGCTCCTCCAGCCAGCGGTTGGAAAGGATTCCAGCGACACACCCCAGAGTCAATACTAGCTGTCACCGCCAGAGGCCGCTGCAGACGTGATCTTCACATACTGGCTGAAAATGGTCTCAAAGGCTTCATCTCTGTGCACCATGGCACCGAACACCAGGGGCTGGTGGAGAAGAAATGGATTGTGGGCGAATGAGCGCTTTGTAGCCAGGCTGGGGGGCTACTATGGCCCCTATCAGACAAGGGCAGTAGCCAGGCAGGGTGTAGACGGCCCGGCAGATGAACAGATACTCTTCTCACCCAGAAGACCCTAGCCCGAGGACCCAGCCTTTTCTCCTTGAATGCTTGCGGGATCCGTTCCCTTAAGACTCCTGTAACTGTATGGCGCCCACCCAAGCTAAGCTTTCTGGACCTTGTGTCCATGGAGTAGGGTCCTGTGTTGAGGGAGATGAGAACTTCCCCTCAAGCTGAAACCACAGCCCAGGGAGGCTCACTGCAGTCCCCTGACCCGGGGTAGGGGCGGGGGGGGGGGGGCTGTCACCTGCCGGGTACTTACTTTCTGGGTTGATGGTGTAGAAACAGCAATTCCCATGCCTGAGCCAGGGAGGACGGACAAGACTTTGTACTGAAATGAAAGAGTACAGCCATTGCCACCAGCTTCTCCTAAGGACGGAGGGGAAGCTAGTCCCCCACGTGTCTAGGACATTCTCCTCCTACAGGATACACTCCTACATGGACACCAAACCTGTAGAGGCAGGCCTAGGACATCCCAGCAACAGGAGGTAAAAGGCTGCGTCTTCTGATTTTGTACCGTCCTCCCCCGCCAACTCCCGACGTGGCTGATAGCCTGTGTAAGGCCACCTGTCAGCATGGCTGGTCCCTAAGGCTAGGCTAGGATGATCGATCCTGGCCCTGGCCTGACTGTGTGCCTTCTGGTTACCTGACTGTAACCTCGGGGAGTAAGTAGATAGCCGTGGGCTGAACCAAGGCAACAGAGGGGGACCCTTCTTGTACTAGGACCATTCCCGACTATTGCCAGCTTGGGGGACCCAGGCTACTTAGTTGGGGGAGCTGCCTGGTCCCATGCTCAACATTCCTCTGAACCCTCATTCTTCCTCTGATCTACTCCCCCAACCCCGCCAGACACTGTGTACTCTACCTACCAAACCCCTGGGAAAAACGTTAAGCCTCACTCCACGTGTACAAATGTCTGTAAGTGCCTGTGGCAGGACCCCAACATTTCTTGGCGGGAGGGGGGCGTCTCAGACCCAGGCAGAAGGTCTGATTCTCCTTACAAGACACAGCAAGGGCTGGGATGCAGCTCAGCTGACAGCTTGCTTGCTTAACATGTACGAAGCCCTAGGTTTGATTCCCAGCAGTATACACAAAAACAAATGAACAATAATAACAACAACAAAAAACCCCACGAGACAAGCAAGCAAACGAACAACTGACTTCGGGGTTAGCCTGGGCTGCATGAGATCCGAGAAGCTGGGTGGGGGTGGGGATGTGAGTCCTGCAGGTTGGGCAGACGTCACTTTTGTTCCTTTCTGCATGTAGAATACTGACCGGGCCGGGTGGTGACTCCCAGGGACGTGGAGAAGTGAGACTGCACTGTGGTCCAAGGTACTCAACTATCTCAGAAAGAGATCACACTGCCCCCCCCCCCCCAGCCCTGGGCTCATGCCCACAGACCTCTCCATCTCTGTGACCTACTGACATCCCAGGCTGTAAGTGAGGTGGGACAGGCGGGCACCCACTGACTCCCCAGGCTGTAAGTGAGGCGGGATGGGTGGGCACCCACCTTCTGGATGTCTGTGATGTCCATCAGTTTGATCACCTTGTTCCTCTTTGATGACCCAGACTTGGAGCTCTCGAAACACAGGTAACTAGAGGGGGAGGAAACGCAGAGGCATGGGGTGGCCACCAGGCCAGAGGGGCTCCTGCTAAGTAGGGTCCTCCCCGACCGCCACCACAGCCCCCGTGGGTGGTCGGTGACCCGCCACACTCAGCACCTGGAAGAAACTGAACTTCTCTGAGCTACAGCTAGGCCTCTCCACTAACGGGAGTGGCGGGAAGGTATCTTGAGGTCCCACCAGGCTTTCCTGGGCGGACTCCTTTGACAGGGTGAGCAGGTAGGGACCTGGGGCTATGGCTGTAGGTGTGGGGGACAGGATGGTAAAGGGTTCCAAGAGGATAACCACTTATATACCCTACCCCTGCTGCAGCCCTCCCTCAGATCCCACAGGGTGCTGAGGCATAGCATGGACAAAGTGCTTTGTAGTCCCACGGGGTGGAGAAAGGCCAAAGTCATCGTTAGCCTAGCCTCTGGCAGCAAGCCACATGGACTGGACCCTCAAAGGTCACTGTAAAGTCCACTTCCTGAGAGATTCTACCCCCTTGTCCATCTGAATAGCCACGAACCCCACACAAGCATCCCAAGGGAGGGTGGGGCTGGCCCGGGAATGGAGTCAGGAAGTCCAGAGAGCTAGGCAGTGTGTGGAACAGAGGTTGGGCCGGAGCGCTGCGGAACCGGCTTGCTGGACCTGGGCGTGTGTCTGGGACCCAGGGAGGACCCCCTCCCACTTCCTCCCCGACAGTCGTGCTTGGGCCCGTGGCATAACTCACTTCTCTGTCACATACAGAACCCCGTTCCTGATGTAGTCCGTGGGCATCTTCCGGTCCCGGTTAATGAGGCAGCAGCGCCAGCCATTCTCGCACACTGATGGAGGAAATGGAACTGGAATTTCCTTCTCTACCCGGGCCTTGACCTAGGCTGGTGCCTGGCAGCACCAACTCGTTAAAGATGTAACCACATCCACGAGGGACCAGCAGAACAGGTCCAAGTGTGGGCTGATGGGGACACAGTGTTCACCCGGCACAGGCCAGCCCTGGTTCCATCCCAGCACCGGGAATACACACAGAGCCCACGGAGGGTGGGGAGGGAGACCTGTCAGGAGTGAGGTCGCCTAGTGTGTGTGGGGGGAGGGGCTTTCTTCTGACTGTAACCAAACCAAGCTGCAGTCCCTACTGACTTAAGGCAGCTTTCCCCACACCTCACTTGTAGCACAGGAGGAGACTCTGCATCTTGGGCACTTACTGGACACCTTTCCAGAAGGCTGACTGAACAACCCAGTCTTGAGGTATCTGTGACAGGATGCACACTCAAGCCAAAGAAAGTGTCAGGGCATGCTTGAGCTGGCATCAGGTTGGTACCTTGATGCTAATAATATGAGAATTCCCAGCAAGTGGGCAGGCAGGGCTGAGCCCCACTCTGGGGATTCTTGCTTCGAGGAGGCCCACCTGAATCTACGCTGAAAACACAGTTCAGGGACTATGATGTCATGCCTCCTCCTGATCCCTGGAACAACCCACGACCCCACACTCTTATGTCGCCTCTCCTGGGAAGTAAGTCTGGGCCTATTCTTCAGCCTGCCCTGGGGGCGGGGTCATGCCTCCCGTGTGGCCTGAGACCCTGCCCCAGTCTTCCCTCTACTCCTGTGACAGGCTGAGTCAAGGGCTCATCGCATGCTCACCTGCTAGTGGGCGCTCGTTTTCAGTCAAGTTAAAGATTTCGTGGAAGTTTCCCTTCTTGGTGCTGTGGAAGCGCCCGGCATCTTCGTCCTTACTCAGACCAGCTGGAGCACTGGAGACGTAGCTCCGTGATGAGGCTGTCTGCAGCTGCCAACAGCACACAGTCCTGGTCAGGCTCTGGCGAGAGGCAGCTGGACCCGCTGCTGGTACGGGGACACACCGGCCTGCCTGCCTATACCAGCTGCCAACTGATAGGCTCGATCCCCTCTGAAAAAAGTGGGGTATAGCTCCCACAGCCCCTTTCAGGGCTGGTCCTGCGTTGGATATATTCTGCCTGCTACCTGGACTAGATGAGATACTTTTGCCTCCAGGGATGCGCACGGGGGCTGGAACCAAGCCTGTGCCCCAGCACACCCAAGGACACGGCTGCCCGGCATGGGTTCTGCACTAGGGCAGTTAAAATGGACATTTCACAAGTCAACTGGCCACACGAGTCTAGAAAATCGATCACAGCACGGCAATGTTATAGCATCAGCTCATGGCAGGCCCAAGGGGGCTTCCACACGGACACAGTACTTTGTCATGCCCTGACAGCTAGCCAGAAAGGAGACAACAAGCACACATGTGACCGTCGCAAAAGAAAAGGGGAGGGGGGGAGTAGGTGTGATGTGAACTTGTAAGCGCAAAGAGCTGAACACGGTCCAGCACAGACACATGAGGCCTGTGGGACACAGGGGACAAAGTGGGGTAGCCTCCACCAGGGCATATCAGCCATGTCCTCGCTAATATGTGGTTTTGAGCCCTATGAAGTCCCTGTCCCAGCCGGTCCAGGGCTAACATGGGCCCTCGATTTGTCCCCAAAAGCCAAGCTGTGTCCTGGGTGACCCTCTACTTGTTGGGAAGGACCCAGCGGTGCCTCTCCAGGCCTGGCTGCTCTAACTTATGGCTGATCTCAGCTTCCCAAGTTTCTGCTATCCTGGGCCTCAGAGTGTGACCATCCCAAACCAACTCAGTGTTTCACTCTTTAAAAAAGCAGCAGGTCTCTGGGGCACCCCCTCCTGAGAGAACACACATACGGAGGCTCTAATGTATCTTCTTACACGTCCCGGAGAACACTGCTGGGCCTGAGCACCTCACGTGGCTAAGACCCTGAGGAGAACACACTGGTCCGCTCCTCCCAGGGCTGGCTGTCCCTGAGGTACAGAGTGGAGTGGTCACAGGGGAAAACCTTAGGTGCTTTCCACTGTCTATCTCAAAGGCTGCTAAGATCTGGAAAACACCAGGCTCCACCTGAGCAGATGCAGAACCAGAGGTCCATCCGCTTCACGGTTCTGCTTGCACCCTCCTCGGGGCGGTGGGGGTTGGGGGACTCACCCTGCGTGACACGGTGGCACCAGCACGCTCTTTGAGCTGAGGGTCAGTGGGCAGGCTCCTCCAGATGATATAGGGTGTGTCGTACTTGGCTCGAAGTCTTGGGCAGCGTTTGAAGATGAAGTCAATTAAGAAAAACTTGATGCCAGCATAGAGGCCTGAGGAGAGAGCAAGGGACACTCATGCAGACAAAGGGTGGGCACTCTGGACCATCCCCCCATCTTGTGTGCCACTTCCTCTAACCGTTTCCCAGGACGGTGGCGGCCTTTTTTTTTTTTCCTTACCAACAGCAAGTCCCACCAGGCGGTAGGGGAAGAAGCAAGAAGCCAGAAAGGCGGCCCACAGAGCGACATAGAGCTTCTGTGTGATCTCAGGTTGCACCCACATGAACAAGCTGGAAGGAAGATGGAGGTCAGGTGGGGTGGTGCACACCACCCTCGCTGCAGGGACAGCCACTTACTTCTTGATCTTTTCCAGGATGTCGGCCATCTTGCCGAAGAGATTCTGCATGAGGAAGAAACTGGCGTGACCACAAGGTCGAGGGCCTGTCAGTCACGCAGACACACCCAGAAGGCACCAGGGAAATGCACAGCCCAGGACCACCAGAGCCCGGAGGTCCTACTCCTCCACTCCCGGGTCTGAGGTTGTCTGTTCTAAAGCTAAGCTCACTGGATGTAATGAAGAGGGCAGATGATGTTCAACTCTGACTTCCTGGGGGTGCTCAGCCCTGGGGGTGAGGGGCTCTGGGGGTGCTCAGCCCTGGGGGTGACGGGCTCTGTCCACATAAGGCCAGAGATTCATCAGGAAGCCATGTATCCCTGCCACCTCACCGGAGTGAAGATGGACCAGAAGAGGCGTGTCAACCCACAGCAGACCTGGAAGGCCTCTGGATGAGGGTCCCTCCCTCCCAGGGTACTGGGCAAGCTCGGAGGGGGTACCTGTGCTTTCTGGGCGACATCCAGCACCAGCTGGAACTTCTCAGACACGGTCAGATCTTCCTTTGCGGGTTCCTTCAGTCAAAGGGGAGAGAGAATTTTCCACTGGAATTTAACAGTTCAGAGAAATTACTGACAACGTGGCATGAAGACTCCTAGCCCCGGGGGTCTGAGGGTCACCGCTGTCCAATACAGCTGGAGGGCTGGGTGCAAGCACATCTGCTGGGCTCGGGGTAGAGTCTCTCCTTGTGCCTGCCCCAGTGCAGGGGGTAGCAGGCTGTGGGGACTCACAGGGTGAGCATACATGGTGCTGGACAAAAGGCCTGACTCACCCTCCCAGCTCACTGCAGTGGTATATCCTGTCAAAAGCACCCTCCATTCACTCCGTGACAGACAGGGTAACTGGGGCCAGGCCCATTTGAGTTCACATGACTACTGCTTCAGTAAAGAATCTCCTATGGCTCCCCCCAGTCCTAGGGCTGGGCAAGACACTGGCTTGCCTTATTGGAGACTGCCCAATCCCTAGGCACTCCACGGAATATTAAGTATGCCTACAGGCATTGTGGCCTCCCGCTGTCCCACAGGCTCAGCAGTCCCTTTAGACTCTAGAGCGGAGGTTCTCAGCCTGGGCATCACAACCCCTTAGGGAGTTGAATGGCCCTTTTGCGGGTGTTATTTACAAGCCAGTCAGGGGCTAGACAGAGGAGGTCCAGGACAAAGCCATGGCCACTTGTCTGGCATCCTGTTAGCCTCCCTACCCACTAGCTATATGGGGGCTATAATAATTCCCTTCTTGCCCCTACATCAATCCCAGGTAGAAAAGGTCAGCCAGACAGATGGGCAGGGCAATCTGCTTCTAGACATCGAAGATTGACCCGGCTGAGTGTCTGAGTGAGTAGCCTCCTGGAGCTCAGGGCTGGCATGCCTGGCACCTGGCAAGGCAGGATGCTCACATGGACTCCTCATGATGTGGCCCCAGGTTATGAGTTCTGACTTTTTAAGACAGAGGGACAGATTGCCCCGCCCCCCAGGACTCACCACAGCTTCAGACACTTCCGGCACAATGCTCCATTGTATCCGCCAGCCCCTGAAAAGCAGGAGCCACCACAACTGTGAGAACAACGTCACCTTTGGGGGACCGACACTGAGCTACCAGCTGAGTTTCCAGCTAGAGTAGGGGCCATCTGCTCCTTCAGGGTGTGCACATAGGAGAGACCCCGGAGGCTGGGCTGCTCGGTTCTGGGATCTCACTGGTTTCTCCTCTGCTGGTGCCTATGCCATGGCAGCCGTTGTGGGTACGGAGAAACCCAACACTGCCTGTTTGAGCTCATCATGCCTGCTGACTGGTCTGTTAATAAAGTTTTATTGACATCAGCAATGCCTCTTAGTGGATTGATGGCGATCAGGGGCCGTGGACTAATGGGGACTTAAGACTCCTTCAGGGGCATTTCAGTGTTTCCTGCAAAAATCATTTTCAAATCAATTCCCGAGACAGGCACAGACGTGGATGGCGAAGACTGACTGGTATGTGGACGTGTCGCCTTCTCAGGGGCTGAGAGGAAATCTGGAGTCAAGGACTCTACCTCAAGCCAGATAAAGCCCAACCCAGGAGAAGTGGCTTCTCCAGAAATGGATGTTCAGTGAGGACACAGAGTGACAGAGGGAATGTCCTCAGCCTTGGAATGAAGCGCCTCCATGGAGGTGTGTGTGTGCGTGCGGCTAACACTGTCAACTCTAACCTTGCCTGCTCAACACTTCCTTCTTATAACAAACAGCCATGGGGACATTCGTGGGGGTGCAGCTCCCTGCAGTTCCGCCCACCCCAGGGCTGGGGAGAACTTCCTGCCAAACATGCAGCACCCCAGGGAGGTGGCTGGGGTGCTACGGAAGCTAAGCCACCCACTGCCTGCCCCCTAAGGTCTCCAGAGCCTCTCGGAGGACCACCCACAAACATGACTGCATGGCATAGCTTGTGTTACAGCAGAATGGAGAACCAGGCCACCGAGCATGGCCGTGTGCAATGCAGCCACGCAAGAGCCCAGGTCACCTACCTGGCGATGAGGTAATTGAGGGACAACCTCAGAATTGCTAGGAACAGGAACATGGGGATGGCCCAGCCATGCCACACTGCATTCATATATACCTGAGGGTGAGACATGAGGGGCGTGGTTAGGGACGTGTCGGAAAGTGAGGGACGTGCAGACGGTGCTCTGGTACACGCTGTGTCCTTCCTGCTTCCTCCCAGCAATAAGGGAGACCAGTCCCCGCTCAACAAATGTCCAGGGAGCCAGGACATGTGGGATGGGGCAGTCGGGAAGGCTGCTTCTGGTTTAAGAGACAGTGCCACTCAGGCAGGCTGTGTGTGAGGTCTTGCTTGTCCCCAGCTGTCACTCCCATGCCTGGGTTCTGCCAGCTGATGAGGAGGCTCACCACCGCACACACCCATATCGCTGACGGAGGGACTGAAGCCGATCACGCCTAGAGCCCAAAGGAGAATTGTCTGGGGTCTGCCCTAGAGATCTCACGGGGGAGACTGGTCCAGGCGTCCCGCTGGCCCAACCCAGCCCGGGAGGACACTCACCGTGAAGGCGATGGCGGAGGTGTAGATGGAGTACCAGTCAGATAAGGCAGACAGATTCTTCACGAAGTTAGTGACAGGCTTGGCACCGCGCTCTGGGGGGCAGAACAGACCGCGACAGTCAGCACAGCGCCAGCCTGCCCTGTAGCACACAAGCAAGCGGGGTCAGGTGGGCCCCCAAGGCAGAAGCAAAGCCAGCTCACTGATTGCACTGGGAAAAAGACCCAACCCACTGAGAGTCCCTGCTGCCAGTGTCCCTCCTGACTACTGACTGTGGTCCCCATAGGGAGATGCCACCTGCCCCCAGCAAAGCCCACAAGTAGCAGGAGATGGGGCAGGGAAGAAAGAGCGAGGACAACTGCCTTGGCACTCTGGGGGGCTGAAGGAATATCAAGAGGACGGAGCCATATCTCATCCCGAATCAGTGGTTCTCAAACTGGAACCGCTTTGGGGGTGGGGTCAAATGACCATTTCCTAGGGGTTGCCTAAGACCATCCAAAAGCACAGATACTTAGGTTATGATTCGTAACAGTAGCAAAATTTATAGTTATGAAGTAGCAACGAAAATAATCTTATGGTAAAGGGTCGCCGACATGAGGGACTGTATTAAAGGGTCGCAGCAGCAGGAAACTTGAGAACCATTGCTCTAAATTCTGAGTTGATCAAAGCAGGCTCAACATTCGTTGGCCCTGAAGGTTATGCGTCCCAGGCACACAACACCACAAGCTTTTGTCTCAGGGAGGATGGGGGAGGAGTTGCCCTTAAATGCTTTTCTAGAGAGTTCTATTCAGTGCGCAATCACAGAGGCTACCCTCCCCCTTCCCCCTTTCCCCTCCCCCCTCCCCTCCCCTTCTGCTTCCTCCCCCTTCTGTCCCTCTCCTTCTTCTCCCTCCCCCTCCTCCCCTCCTCCCTTCTATTCTCTTCCCCCATCTCTTCCTTCCCTCCCCCCTCTTCTCTCTTCCTCCCCCTCCCTCTTCTTCTACCCTTCCCCCCTCCTCCCTTTTCTCCCTCTCCTCCCCCACGCCAAGCCCCACAGTACTTACTCAATCTTCTCATGTTTTCAGTTAACCTGAGAGAGAGAGAGAGAGAGAGAGAGAGAGAGAGAGAGAGAGAGAGAGAGAGAGAGAGAGAGATCGGTGTCAGTGTGAAGTCACCAACGGCTCAGCATGTCACTCTGAGAAAACACCACTACTAACTTAGTAGGAGGGCAGCAAGGAGGACATCCAAGGGCCTGGGACCCTCAGGAGCCTGGAGACAAAGCACAGTGACCTGAGCACAGTGTTGAGTGCCCTTGCAGCTCAGGAGGCACCTGGATGGGCTGGTTCTCTAGAGCCCCTGGGGTCTACGGGAACGCCTCTGTATACAGACCAGGTGATCCAACCCCCACGATGGACACCGGGCACACACAACCCTCACGTGACTTTTGTCACAAAGCACAAGTCAGTCAACGTGGGTGTAACACGATTTTACTTTCCCACGAGCCCCTCCGAGGAGGTGGTCCAGAAACATGGGCACAGGGGGTCTTTAGGAGCTTGTGGCAGCCCCTTCGACAGGATATCAAGACTGACTGGCCCACTGATGTTTAGTGCGGGGCCCTGGTCCTAGCATGGGGGCCCTTGATCTCGGTGAGGTGCCCCTACCTGCGGGCACTGAGGGGCTCCTCCGTCTCTACTGTGTTCTCCTCCGGCTGGAAGCGGAAGTCCTCAATGTATTCCCCAAACCTCTCATGGAACCACTTCTGTACACGAGAGGACAAGCCCTGGCTGCGGCGCTCTGTGGGGAGGAGCAGACATCAGAGAGGGGCACTGCAGGGTCCACACAGTTCCTCCTGAGGTTGGATGGAGAGGTAAGGCAGGCATGGGGCCTCACAGAAAATGTGAGTCTGGGTGGGGATAAAGAAAAGGTTTAGAGGAGTGAAGGTTCCACTATGGAGCAAGATGTGAAGGGCCCAGCCAGAAGAGCCTGTGAAGGAAGGCTTTAGCTCCCTGAAGACACTAGGTTCAAACCAATAGATGCAGGCCGGAGCCACCCAGCCACAGAGACCCTCCAACTCATGATGTCTTCAGCCTCACACTTGACTGCAGCAATCTCCAGGTTTCAATTTCCCAGCAGCCTCGGGCTTATGTCCAGGCCGTCCCTGTCTGACCATGGGAAGAGGCTGAGGGAGTTCACCATGCCAGGTCCTGGGGCCCAGCCAGTGTGTGCAGGGCACAGTGGGGTACAGGACCCTGAGACCAAGCTGCTGGTCAAGGTGAGCTCACAGAGATCGGCTATGTCTCACAACCCAAGAGAAGGCCAGGGCTGAGGCTGCTGGGCAGTGCCCCCAGACTGCGCCCTAAAGAAAACAAGATGTGGAGTTGCCTGCAGGGGGCGCTGCTCCACCATAATTTAAAAGCCTGGGACTGGCAGGCGGCACTCCGGCCAGACACCTGGGGTGCCATAAACACAGATATCATATGTCAATTAAAACTTAAAGAAAACACACCAGGTGTGCTGTGGAGACAGGGAGGGTGGACAACAGTCAATATAAACAAAGTTGAGGGACACAGGTCCCAGAGTGAAGGCTAGGGGGTAGGGGGAAGTAGGTGGGCTGAGATATGTGTCTTCTGGGGCTACCCAGACAGCCTGAAGGCTTAGCTGGCTCTGTTACCATCCACCAAGGTTTGCAGGTGGATCCAGGTAGGCAAAGAAGCTTGTATGGGAACCAAAGGCCATCTAAAGGCGAGGCAAAGGACCGGTCAGCCTGTGTTTCCATTGGATTATTTATGCACACGGGACACACAGAAGTTCACTTACTGGAAAATAACCTTCCTTGTGTTTTTTTCCCCCGAGCATTTAACTATATAAAAAGCTATTAAAAGTGTAAGCCCCAGCTGGGCATGGTGCAGAATATCAGCAGTCCCAACACTGGCCAGGGAGCCTGATGCAGGAGGATCAGCCTGGGCTACACAGAGAGACCTTGCCTCATGAAATCAAAATGTAAAAAAGAAAACCAGACAGGGTCTATCTATGGGTTGTGGACCCCAGATCCAGGAAACATGGCCATCTGCCTGTAGGAGGCAGGTCTCCAGCCGGTTCTGAAGTCCTGAGGTCACTGATTGACTTCCAGGGTGGGGGATGTTTTCTGCCACATGCAGAGCTAGCTTCTTCGGAAGGAAAAGGCCTGAAGCAGTGCTCGTGCTCCAAGGTGTATGGCTGAGGTCCAGGGATAGACTGAGGCAGGCATCTGCCTGATAGCCAGATTCCTTCATTTATCCAGGATGTGGCAGAGCCAGGGTGTGGTCCCTCTCCCCTACTACATCCTTCCTGTCTTGGAGGTTGACCAAGGGCCACAGTGTGGAGAGGGCAATAAACCCACATAGCCCACCACACCTGGAGACCACACAATCAAGGTTAGGTTTGTGGGTGCTGGAGAGATGGCTCAGCGGCTAGAAGTACCAGCTAACCTTTCAGAGGACACTGGTTCGATTCCCAGCACCCACATGGCAGTTTACAATCATCTGTAACTCCAGTTCTGAGAGATTCTATGCCCCTTCTTCCAGCCTCCATGGGCACCAGATACTATATGGTACAGACACCCTTGACGGCAAAACACTCATACATGTAAAATAAAAATATATCTTAAGCCGGGCCTGGTGGCGCAGGCCTTTAATCCCAGCACTC
>NC_034606.1:51096546-51127735 GCF_900095145.1 Mus pahari | reverse complement strand
ACAGAGAAACCCTGTCTCGAAAAAACAAAAAAATAAAAAAAAAAATAAAAAAATAGGCCTGACCTTGATGAGGGGACAAGGGGTCCCCAGCCCCTTTGAAGGAGTAAGGAGCTGGGTGACCCCAACTTCTCAACCCTTACTGCCACCAAGCACTAGGGTCTTGGAGTCTTCTGTGCTGCTCCTGGCCTGGTGATCAAGATTCACAAGCTAAGGGATCTCCATCTAAGCCTGGGAACTGGCCAGGGATCCTCTGGATGGCCCGAGGAGGCCATCTCCCAGGGGATGCAGCTGCCAGAACTGCACTGGGGCTAGTTGCCAGTGGGTGGAGTGAGGCTGGACCTGGGAGAACCTTAGGAGAGGCCTCCTCTTCTGGGCCTCTTCCTGATGCTGGCAGCCCAGAGCCAATGACCTAAGCCATAGCTTATGCCAGGCTTACTGGCATAGGGAGGGAGAGCCTTGTGAATGGTCATTATGCTGGACGGACACTGTCTGTGAGGGTGCAGCCAGGGCTGCAGGAAGTACACAGGGGATAGAGCTCCCTTCTCCTCTAAAGGGCAACTTTAGAAGCTTTAGTATGCCACAGATGGATGTGAGCGCTAAGGCAGGAAGCAAGGGAAGAAAAGGCTGTTCCCTACCTGGGAGGTTAGGGCATTCCTTGCCTGCCACAGTCCACTCAATGACCACACGGGATGACCAGTCACGGGGAGCAGGTCAGCGGGTCAACGTAGCATAACCAGCATGTGCCTTTTGGTGCCTCTCAGGAGGCCTGGCAAAACTAGACAACATGTCACGTCTGTGCGCGGAAATGAGAGCCCCTCACTTGAGCCACAGTAAGGGCAGTGACCCAGTTCTGATGGCAGGAGAGTCCCACATGGGAGAGCCCTGGCTAGGGAGAGAGCCATCCGTTCCCAGGGAGCCTACCTGTGCCTGTGCCATTGCTGGCCTGGCTCTGTCCCTTTGGTGGCTGCTGAGGTTGTGCCGGCTGCTCCTCGGACCTTAAACGGGACAAAGGCAAAGTTCATGAAGCAAACGCCTGCAGCCGGACGTGGAAGTGGACTTCGGGGACAGGTGGGATCTGCCGGCTCCTGAAGCCCTGAAGGCTGGAGGGCTGTTGAGGACAGAGCCCAGCAAGCGCCAAGGTGCCTTCCCCGTGGGTGCACGCTCTATTTTCAACAGGCAAGTGAGGTCTCATAAGCAAGAGGCTCTCACCATTCCTATTAATTTTAACAGAGCTGCTGGCTTCGTCCTTAAGCTCAGGGGGGAAAATAGCTTACGAATGAGAATCCCTCACACCTCTCTATCCACATTAGGCCAAAGCAGGGTGATACTCCAATATAGTTATGCTGGGTTCATACCAGTCATCTCCCTGGCTCCCTGCCCCCAGCTCAGCTCATGGTCATTGCAGTCTTTTCTGGGCCTAACAGACTCTGCCTTCAGCTGGAGTCTTGTCTCTTTGTCCGTCACACCCCATGAGCAAGGTCCAGTTGGGGCATTCCGGAGACGGAAGTGGGTGTCCCAAACTACTGAAGTCATTTGCCCTAGCCCTAGGGTATGAGTGGTGAATGCTAAGGTGAGAAAGCTGGGTTCCTGGGCCCCCAGCCTCATCTTCCAAGTGGCACTATGGCTGCTGAGCAGAGGGACCCAGAGTTAGAACTATATAAGCCACAGTTTGCCCTTATAGCTTATAGCTTGTACGATGCTCTTTACTGGTGCGCCTCCTACCAGAGACAGCAGAAGTAGAAGCCACGCTCTCGAGGGTGGTCAGAAAGGGGGGTTGCAGGTGCCGGGGACTAAGTGTTTAGAATACACACCCGAGGAGAAGCTCTTATCTGTAAACATCTCCCCACAGAAGCCGGGGTGGCAACATCACCCACAGAGAAAGCATGTGACAATGAGGGCATGATCTTGGTGGGGAACTCTACAGAGTCAGTATAGAGTGCATGTGCTGGGTGGGGGAGCTCAGGACCCTGCCTTGAAGCTGCAGAAGCGGCCAAGCCTCTGTATAGGCCACAGGGCCTGAGCAGGGGTGAAGTAGCCACTGGGGAAGGGCGAGGAGCATAGGAAAACACAAGGCAGGGTGGGGGAGTGAGTCAGTGTCCTCAGATGGTCCCAAGGGACCCAGCCAACTCTCTGGGGCTAAATAAATAACAGGGTCGGGACAGGGCCCACGGGTCAGGGTGCACCTTCTAGTCAAGACTGGAAGGTATGAGGTGACCTGCTGACTTGAGGCCCTTTTGGGTCACAGCTCTCTACCTATGTCTGGCTGGTGACAGATCACCCATACCGGGCTCACCTCCCAGAAAGAAAGGCACTTTTCCACACCGTGGCTTGGACAGGCTCAGGCAAGACTCGAATCTGGGAGTCCAATCTGGCCAGCAATATGACTCACTTTGTGTCCATTAAGGGACTTAGTAGGTCTTCTCAGATGGCCTAGTTCCCATCATTCTTAGCCCATGGCCACACCATGGATCTGAGCTGAGGGTGCAGGAAAGCCTGCCCACTGAGGATGCAGTAAACGCTGTGGTTTAAATGTAGCTTGATGCTCAGTTCTTGGAGTGATGGTGGGGGGGTTGGGGGACCTTTAAAGGGTTAGGCCTGGTAGAAGGATCTCAGGTCCCAGGAGCAGCTTTGGGAAGGGATTAATGCAGTTCTCAGGGACCCTCTGTTAGTTCTCATCAAAGGGTCATTAAATGCATTTGACTCTGCCTTGCCTCCGGCAGACTGTAACCTCTCTCCCCCATATTCTCTCACCACGATGCCATACGCCATGAGTCCCCCACCAGGGCTGAATCCACACCAGCTCTGAGTTCTTCAAGCTCCAGAGCTGTGAGCTAAGGAAACCTTGTTCTTTTGTAAGTACCAGCATCAGGGATCTCGCTACAGTGGTAAGAAAAGATGAATGTGGGGGGTCACCTGGCCTTGAGCACCTCCTGCATTTTCTGTTCCAGTTCGATCCGGCGCTGCCGCTCCCGATCCAGCTCCTGCCGCAGCATCTCTGAGTTGGTCTCTTCTCGAAGCTTCCGGAGCTCCTCCTCTGTGGAGAGGAGAGCCAGATGATCAGCACTTAACGCCCACTGTCCCCCCTGACAATAGCAGCCAACTTGAGAACAGGGGACAGGTTCCTGATACATAAGGGTCCCCGAGCACGTGAACTTTCTCAAGTTTGCCGAGCGCTCAGTTGACGGGGCAGTCTCGTCCCTGTCTGCGGTTGGTGAGAGTGTCAGCAGCTCCTCCGAGCCCTCCTCTGGGGTATACGCTGGGGGAGGGGGCTCTTCACCCCCTGGGGCACACACCACCATCGATTCAGTCAGCAGGACTGGGACAGAAAGGCTAAAGGCTCCGGGAGGTGCCAGCAGCAGAAGAGAGTCGAGCCAGCAGCCCTCAGGCCACCTCAATACAGGGGAGCTTCGGAGAGTCTGGGAACAGGTGTGGTATCCCTGGAAAGACCCCCATGATGGTCAGCTCAGAGTTGAGCTCTAGATGAAACTTCTGAGCCAGACTGCAGATGGCGGGGGAGGGGCCTCAGGCAGAAAACCTGGCAGCTCAGAGGGTAGAGGAAGCCAGGAAACTGACAGAGGAGGGCAGTGGCCTAAAACTGCAGACATGGAAGTCTAAGGTCAAAGTTGTTGAAGACTGCCCTTTGTTCTGAGAGAACTCACGCATGTCACAACCCTACAACAAGAGGTTTGTCCCTTCTACTTTTTATATACTGATATGAGAAGAGGGGTCCCTTTATCTTGATACTTCCATTACACTCAGCACCAGGTAGGGTGGGATGGTGAAGGGCCACCACCCTCAACACATTGCTTTTTTGTGCTCGGTTCCCCCGTGGTCCCCGACAGACAGCTAAGGCTGAGCCAGAAGGGAGTCTTGAGTGACAATTCTCAGCCCTGGCCTGGCCAGTCTTGAACCCAGCAGGAAGGCAGTCAGGAACAGAAACAGCCCTCTAGGGGTAATAAGGGTAGGGCTTGGGCAGAGAAGGACAGGGTGGCAGATGGTGGGCTGGGGGGTCGGAAGATAAGTGAAGGCTACCTGAGAGCCTTAGGGGGCTCGCCCACTGTTACTGGGAATGAGCAAATGGGGATGGAAGTAGGTGATTATGCCAGCAAAGACCATCTGGGGATGTCAGCCCAGGTAGTTAGATCGAGCAATAAGGCTTGCTTATAGCTGCAGCCCAGGATCCAGGCCTGGCTGCTAACTAGCACAGTGGTGGGCTTTGGTGTGGGAGAGCCCCATGGACAGGGTCTCTCACAGAGCTGCCAGGATCACATTCCACCTCAAGCTGAGCTATCCCTCTGAGACCCAGCTCTGCCCACTCACAATGGCAATGACCAACCCAGCTTGGCAGGGAACCTCCTCGGGGGTCCGACGCCCTAGATCACAGGTCGCTATGTCACCTCACAGAGCTGCAGCCTGCCCTGGGCTCTCAGCACCTAGAGCTGTCCGTGAGGAAGGTTCACAGCAAGGAAGGGATCAGCAAGGGTCAGGGTAGCTCAAACCTCAGGACACGCCCAGCCCCCAGCTATTTCCAGAGCCACGGGAAACACTGGGTAAGGATAGTCCCCTAGACAGCTTGTCACGGACTCCGACTCTGCCAATGCTGACAAGGGGACAACCAGGACACAGTGTTCCTATCACAGAGGACAGGAATGTCTCACATGGAGTTTAGTCTTCCTGGGATGATGTGGAAGTCACTTCTAAGGAGCATCCTGTGGAAGCAGGGTCAGTGACCACGCCTAGCCCTATCTGGCTTCCAAAGGCTCAGGCACGTACAAAGTCATGATAACCACAGGGCCAAGGTCAGAGCATGTCTGTGTGTCCTGAACCCGGCTTCCTGGATAGCAGTAGCCTGTCTGGATGTGATCTAAGGACTGTCTGTGCAGAAGTCCACCGCAGTTGCGGCCTGTGTTGGCTGCTGGTTAAGTTACTGGGTCAATATTGGTTTCAATCACACAGAGCACCCCAGTCCTGGGATTGGTGAGCTGAGCCCTGGGGAGGGAAATCTCTGCCGGAAAAGACAAGCTTTGTGCCCTGTGCTGTTCCGAGACAAGGGAACAAAGTTATTTTCTCCAGCCTCTGAGCCGGGCCATGCGGCTAAAGAGTCCCAGGGAGAGGAGGCTACTCCTTGCTGGTGAGCAAGGTGAGGCCACGGCAGCCTGGAGCCTCTCTGGATTGGATGGGCGACTCAGTGGCTTCCTTTCCTGTCTTAGTCACCTCTTGGAACATGGGGACATAGAATCAAACATGGGTGTATGTATACAGCACTGCCCGGTCCTAGACATCAAGCATACTGGGATTCCTGGGGACACTGACCCAGAGGAATCAGGGTGCCTGTGACAACTGTTGGCCATGCCCCTCCTGTCAGGAAGTCCAAGCAGAGGCAGCAGAGGGCCCTGGACTTTTGGGGTCCTCAGCCCATGAGTCCTAGACACCATAGGGCATCCCACCCACCCTATTGCTAATCCTGACTGTGAGGTAAAGGCTGCCTCTATTCCCCCAGTGCTGCCTGGCACTGTCGTGAGGACCTAGTTACACACAGTTTCACTGGTAGATACTCGCTGAGTTCCTATGCCTTAGCCTGTCAAAGTTCCTGGGACACTAACTGGGGAGAATATACTGCCCAGAGCAGACTTCTGGGGGTGGGGGTGGGGGCCTGGAGAGCAGCCTCAAGCAAATGAATGGACCCATTGGGTAAGCCTAGATGCTAGATGCCTTTGCCTAGTCTGGATCCCCCAGTGGGCAGAACCTTGCCTATAATGCTGGGGGAGACCTGAGAGGGTCACGGGATGGATGAAAGCTAAGACAACATGGTCCTTTTTTTTCTAAAGATGTATTTATGGTTTTATGTAAGTACACTGTACCTGTCTTCAGATACATCAGAAGAGGGCTTCAGATCTCATTATGGATGGCTGTGAACCACCATGTGGTTGCCGGGATTTGAACTCAGGACCTTCAGAAAAGCAGTTGGCGCTCTTAACCACTGAGCCATCTCTCTAGCCCAAGCTGGTCCTCTTAACAACATGGAGACTGTATGATCACTTGAGACCGACAGGCCAGAAGCCTCCCTCCACAGGACCCAAATCTCAGGGACCTGGCCCGACCTATGGCCTGGGATGGGTATAGTGGGATAGGTACAGTGGGACAGGTACAGTGGGATAGGTACAGTGGGACAGGTACAGTGGGATAGGTACAGTGGGACAGGTACAGTGGGACAGGTACAGTGGGACAGGTACAGTGGGACAGGTACAGTGGGATAGGTACAGTGGGATAGGTACAGTGGGATAGGTACAGTAGAAGAGCTATCAGGATTCAGCAAATGAGCAGGTGGATAGATCAACCATCTGGCATCCTCCACTAGGATGACCAGTGAGCTTTCTCCCAAAGGTACCCTTCTTCCTGGTTCAGCCACGTTCTCAGGGCAGTTAATCAGGCACGCACGTAAGGCAGCTGCCCATGGCCAGCTCAAGAACCAGGTGTAGAAATATATCTTTTTTTTTTTTTTTTTTTTAAAGGAGTAGGAGACCTGGAGAGATGGCTCAGCGGTTAAGAGTACACACTGCTCATGTAAAGGACCTAGGTTCAATTCCCAGCACCCACCTCAGACAGCTGCTCACAACAACCCATAAATAACTCCAGTTCCAGGGGACATGATGCCTTCTGCTTCTGTGGGCACCTGCACTCATGTTAGTGCACATAAACTCACATGGGCACACAAGTACTGTCTCAGTCAGGGTTTCTGTCGCTGTGATGAAAAACTATGACCAAATGCAAGTTGGGGAGGAAAGGGTTTATTTGGCTTACACTCCCACATGGTGGTCCACCACTGCAGGAAGTCGGGACAGGAGCTCAGGCAGAGGCCATGGAGGGCTGCTGCTTACTGGTTTGTTCCCCATGGTTTGCTCAGCCTGCTTTCTTATAGAACTCAGGACCACCAGTCCAGGGAGGGCACCACCACCCACAATGGACTGGGCCTGCCCGCATCAAACTAATTATGAAAATGTCCTACAGCTGGATCTTATGGAGGCATTTTCTTAACTGATGTTCATCAAGTTGACATAGAACTATCCAGCACAAGTACATATAAAAATAATACATGAATCTTTAAAATATTAAAAAAGAACCGGATGTATGAGCAGACGCGGCCTGGAGGGTCTCTATCTTCCATCTTCTGTCTCTATACGGCAATGCTTACACCACGGATAAACAGAGCTAAGAAACCTTACGTTGTAGGTATTGCTGGAGGAAGTCTGAGGGAGGAGGGCTGAGGCTGGGGGTCGCATACTTTCCTGCCTGGTCATCTGACCTCACCCCCGCCCCCATGAGGTCTCTTGGATCCCAGCCCTTATGACGGATCAAAGCAATTCTTCTCTATCTTTACAGCGCAAGCGGCTCAGCCAGGAACAGGAAATTGGGCTTTCCTTAATTGGCCTCCCTTGAATGGATGTGTCTTCCTGGTGTCACTGTATCAGAAAGCTCATCGCTGCCGTGTTCCATTCACTGCGGATGATTAGCCAACAGCGGGGTAGCAGCATTGCTGATGCAGATGTGGGCGCAGAGCTCCCTTCCCCCAGGTGAGCAGGGTGCATACAACGTTCTCTCCGGTGTGTGGAAAGGGCACGTGTGCCGGCCCCCTTGGAGGAGTGTGTCTCCTTGACAAATACCTCTAGCCCCTCCCAGGACCCCCTAGGGCAGGAAGCTCACAGTCCTGCCACAGTACAATTGCTTCTTCTATGGTGTGCCTCTGCAGCCCAGCTCTCCACATTACCTGCCCTCCCCAGCCATTAGGGGCTCAGCTGCAGGGGCAGGTCCAGGCCAATTTAGTGAGTCAGCCTGTCTGTCCCCAGCAGAGCCCCAGAGGTTTTGCACCTTTTCCTGGCGGCGCAGAGAGAACTAGGCATATAAAAACCAGTGGGATTTCTGAGCCTTTCTTCCCGTGAACTCTTTCTCCCCTAGCTAATGGCTCCCTGCAAGGCCCTCTCTCTGAAACTGAAATGATGAACCCCAGTGTGTGTCTCGGTAATGTGGGCCAGCTTCCATCCCACGGTGACACATTTAGGTCAGCCGCACTGCAGTGCCCCATCCTGTCGTTCCACAGAACAAAAGCGACACAAACCCTAGTCATTGGTTTTTCCTGCCCCTCCCTCAGAGGAGGAGCCAGAGCGAAAGGCTGACTGCCTGCCAAACAGAAAGCGCTGAGCTGGCCGCCTCTAAGGCCATCTTCACCCAGCCTCCCCACGGAATGGAGTCAGGAGGCCCACAGCAACCCCCTTCCATCTCAGGAGTCTCTGTCTTGACATCTGAGTGTGGCCTGTTAGCAGTCCCAGCTTTCTGCCCTAGAACTTTGGATTCCCCCATACTGTAAGCCTGTCACTGCTATGACTTAGGGGAGGGTCACCTGAGTCTCTAATATAACCCCCATTGTTCACAGAGGCTGATGATGGGGTCTCTCATGGGGCGAAGGGTAGGATGATGGAGCCCCTTGAATATCTACAAACTAGCTTCTTGTGGCCACAAATATTACATTCTGATTTAGACAATAGTCACTATCTGTGATGGTTCGTATATGCTTGGTCCAGGGAGTGGCACTATTAGAAGGTGTGACTCTGTTGGAGTAGGTGTATCACTGTGGGTGTGAGCTATAAGACCCTTATCCTAGCTGCCTGGATGCCAGTATTCTGCTAGCAGCCTTTAGATGAAGATGTAGAACTCTCAGCTCCTCCAGCACCATGCCTGCCTGGATGCTGCCATGCTTCTACTTTGATGACAATAGACAAAACCTCTGAACCTGTAAGCCAGCCCCAATTAAATGTTGTCCTTTTAAGAGTTGCCCTGGAGCTGGGCAGTGATGGTACACACCTTTAATCCCAGCACTTGGGAGGCAGAGGCAGGTGGATTTCTGAGTTCAAGGCTAGCCTGGTCTACAGAGTGAGTTCTAGGGCAGCCAGAGCTACACAGAGAAACCCTATCTTGAAAAACAACAACAAACAAACAAAAGAGTTACCTTGGTCATGGTTTCTGTTCATAACAGTAAAAACGAAGACACTATCTTACGGTTTTAAAAGGTCCAGAGATCAAACAGGTGTTCTGGGCTTGATAGAATAGAGGTGTTAATGGGCAAGTTTTATTTGGAGGCTGGTGGGAAGACTGAGTATACAGCATCCTTTCCAGCATCCTGAGGAACATGCTCTGTTTGGCTGGTGACTCCCAAAGAGCAATGACGTCATGCTGACCTACCTCCATCCTTCCCAACTCCACCTGACCCACCAGCCTCCTCCTTGAGATTGCTTTGCACCCATAGATAATCTTGGATCTTCTCACCTCAGGCTGACAACTCTATCATATCTGCCAAGGAATGGTTCCAGGGATTAAGGGGTAAACACTCTTGGGGAAATTGAGATTCTACCTACCATGTTTTACCCTGAGATAATAACAGACAGGACAAAGGAGCCCCCCAATAGACAGAGGCCCACAGAGCACTTTCTAGCCTTGAGGCTCCCCTGAGCATCACAAAACAAGAAGCCCTTCTCTGATGGGCATACTGGCCTTCCTGGGTACAGGGACCCCACCCTCACCTCAGCTGGTAGGGTCTTCCCCTCCCACCTCACTCTCTTGTTATCTCCAATTATGTCCCCCAACACAGAAGCAGGACTCCCCATCAACCCACTGAGGCAGGTCAGGCAATAAATGCTTACATAGACTTTCTCAAAACCCAGTAGTTTTGAGAAAGGAACCAATGAACAGCTTGTTGCCAGAGGCAACAGGTGTGCCATTCTATAATATGCTCACACAATCCTGAGCTGCACAGCAGAAAGATACCTGCTCTCCTGTGCCCTCAGTCTGAGGACAAAGACAGATACAAGCTCAGAGCCCTGTTTCCACATGTGGGGATCTTACAGGCTCAGTCAAGCGAGGAAGCCATCTGGGGCCTGTGAGTGTCTAAGTCACAAGTGAAGATTTAGGCAAAAGCCATAGCCTAGCCCATTAGACCACAGAGTCAATGCTGCAGAGCTATGAGGCTATGTATCACATGCCACTAATGCTGTGGCACAGCTCCTAGGTCAGGGTTTTTACAAGGCCCAGGGCTGGCCATAACCGACTCTAGGCACTTAGCTGGCCTGGTGACACAGCAGGGATGGCCACAGAGCCCCTGCAGAAGGTCAGGAAGGTGGGGATGTCCGCTGAAAATGGGATGGTCCCTGAAACTAAGTCTCCAGGGTGTACCTTGAAAGAAGAGTTCAATATCACAAATTAGAAGCTCCATTCTAGGCTTCTGCTCACAGGACACTCATGTTGTCACTGTGTTATTCATTTAAGCAGACGAGCAAACCAACTACCAGGAAGATAAGCGAGATGACTCAGGTGCACAGCAGCACCAGAGGGAGCCAAGACGGTCCCCGAGGGACAAGGTCTACCCCATCCCTACCCACATAGGAGGTGTTGAGGCAGCAAAATGAATGTGGTAGAGAGAGAAAGCCAGGGAGCTATTTCTGTGACTAGGTATACCTTTACATCTGCATAGGTCTGAGAATACCAGGTCACCTATGAGCGCGACCTTCGGGCACCCTAAGAAGGAAGAGATTCTGGCCCTCATACCCAAGCCCCATTTGGAGACTGCCGGGTATCTCCAAAGCAAAGAGGCAAAACCAACTCGAGAGTGGGAGCCCATGAAGCCTGCCTGAGGGAGCTGGTACAGCAAAGGATTCCTCACAGAACACACACGACAGAGGCTGTGGGAGACTGGTACAGTTGGGCCACCTGCTCACCCACCTGCTCCAGGCATTAGCCTCTCCAAGGTTCTGGAAGGTGGCGGGCACAATTCATGGACCCTCGACCCCCAAGACGCCCATTCTTCTCTCCTCAGTATGCTGATTCAAGGGGACACAGAGGAGATAATTCAGCCCACAGGCATGATCGGCCCAGGCTGCGCAGCCTCCATGGCTCCCGGCCCGCAGGGAAAGAAAACAACTTCAAAGCTATTTTTAAATTTGCAAAAGCAGATCTCTCAAGCAGGAATCCCTTTGGCACAAGATGCAACAGGCCTAGCCAGAGGGGGAGGGGGCAGAATCAAATGATAAGCTTTAAATAAAATTTCTCTCTACCCAGCTGGAGTGCGTGTGCATGTATGCATGCGCGCGCGCGCGCGCGCACACACACACACACACATGGAAGCCACCGGGAGGGGAAAAGAAAGCTGCCCCGGCCAGGCTGGGCTGCACAACTGGGCACCTGAACAGGTTTTTACCAGCCCCGTTTCCCTTCCTGTTACCCTTAAGGATCTTTCGAAAAGACAATAACTTGTTCTCCCCAGTGGAGATGCCCAGTCACTTCCTGAGTTCAGGACATCCGTTCACCTTCAGCCCTAGAGAAGGGCATTGTATGATGCTCCTCTCTGGCCACTCCACTCAAAGGGTGCTGTCCCCTCCATGTCCCCCACAGCCTGTGCACTCTCCTAGGGCTCACTTATCGCCGTGTTATTCACTGCTCTGCACAGAAGTGACATTTACAGCATGATGAACTGTCAACACCAGGCTGAATGCTCCTTCACAATCAGGTAGCAGGCGGCCAAGTTCTGGACGGTTAGCATTCTAACATGACAGGCTGCGGCCGGGCTTGGTATTCTGGGTTTAGGAAGTCAGTTATGGGACGAGAGCGGTGTCCTGAGATTTGTGTGCAAATAGATAGACAGACAGACAGGAAGGAAGGGGGGGAAGAGAAAGAAAGAAGAAAAAGAAATGAGATTCCAGACAGAACTACTGCTCAGAATAGCTGGCTTTCCAGGCCCAACAGGGCTCTTCAGTATGAACCGGGGGAGAGGGAGGGAAGGGGGCGGTGGCAAGTTGCTGCCTCCAATGCTCAAGGGCCAGACTTCTAGGCCCTGGCAAGCTCTGGGCGGAGAGATGTGGTTATTCAAAAGTCTCCGCCCTCGGGGTCTGGAAGGAGAAGACAGGGGCTGGAGGTGACTCATCCTTTGGAGGGAGCAAGGCCTTGTCTTTTAGAAAGGTCTGGATAAGAGCACTGGCGGCTATTTCTCCAGAGGATCTAGGTTCAAGTCCCAACAAACACAGCTCACAGCTGTCTGCAACTTCAGTTTCAGGGATTCAGTGCCCTCTTCAGGCCACCATGGGCACCAGGCGCAAATGTGGTGCATGAATATATTATACATGTAGGCAAAAAAAAAAAAAAAAAAAAAAAATACCGTACACACGATTTTTCTCGGTGTCTGCTCTATCCACTCCCTATCTTCTGGACATGTCCCTCCAGCCATGCACCGGCAGCCAAACTTTCTCAAAGCATTAAGCTTACAGCCAGACACCCGGCACCTGCCAGGTACCAGGTACCGGGAAGGGAGGCAGGAACCCCCTGCCACCACCAAGGTGAGGTGAGCCCCAGAGATTCATATTCAGTGCACATGCTAGGGGGTATAGATTGGTAAGGAGACACCGTGCCTGGGACCAAACACCAGATATAAAACAAAGGAGGACACGGCTGGAGAATGTCTTCAGGTGGGGCCTAGTAAGACCCCCAAGGATGTGCAGAGAGGCGTGCCTGGGTGCGGGGTAGCACTCCGACCATTCATCTATCCACTCGTCCTATTATCTATGTGCTCACCTCTGTCTGGTATAGCGGTCTGCTGAGTCATCCAGCCACTCACCCAGATGTGTACTGAGCCCCCTGCAGCTGCCAGGCTCTGCAGCCATACAGGTGAGGCGGCAGCTGGCCTCTCTCCCTCCCATAAGACCCAGCTGGTGTATGCCAACATAGACAGGTGATTGCACTGCCCTCTCGGGGCTGTACAACACACTCCACATACCCCTGGACAGTGTCTCGGCTATAGGAGGCTTCCCACAGGGGACCACTGGGAGCAGCGGAGGAGAGATGGCCGCTGGCCCAATGCCTTCTCTCCCTGCTGTGAACACAGGACCTCCAACATGCTACCCAGAAGCGGGGATGAGACGGTACCCTCTCGAGGAACTGGAAGCTGATACTGTGCCTGTGAGGCAGGTTATGGGTCCACACGGAGGTCACAGAGATGGACGGTGGCTCCTGATTGAAACACTCCCATGATAATCAATTGTCATTGCCCAAGGTGTCCTGCCAGGCCAGCAACCATGGAGCCACCAGCCATCAGCATGATGCAGCGGATGAACATGTCAACCCCTGACTTCACCATCTCACCCCAACACTGCAGGAGCCCTGGTCCCTGGAGCAGCACCAGAGCCAGCATCCGAGGAGTTGAGTTTTTCCTCTGAAGTTTGAGCTATAGGCAGGCCAGGGGTTTAGTGAGTGGGCTCAGCCTCTGTGCTCAAAGAACGTATATCCTGGGCAATGCCAAGTCTTAGGGACAAATATCTCATCTGCAATGAAGTCTTCAAGAGTATATTTTACTGGACAACAGAAATGATGTAGAAAAGCAAAGGTTTGGGGCTCCTCCCCACCCTGATACTGGGTATAGATCCTAGGGTCTCACACATGCTAGAAAATAACTCTATCACGAATCCACACCCCTCAGACACAGAAATATGAAACCTTGGGCCTAATGGGCCAGAGGTTTAATTTTTTAGGGGCCAATTTCATCTTTTTCCTGGAAAAATCCCCATAGGACCCTTGTTGAGCTCATCTCAGGCTTCCGTCCTTACTTCTTCTCTGACCCCTTCCCCACCCCACCCCCCACCAGCTTCACACCAGGGTCGGAAGCAAACCCACCCAGGCTCTGCCCCTGGGGTTTATCTTTGAGCTCCACAGCACTTAACATAAAGGAGGCGGCAGAGTTAGGAGGCCAGGACCCCAACAAGACATCTGCAGGCCTAGGTTGGGAGGAGTGGGTCCAGGCGCATTTGTCAATAACACACCTAGCTGTCTCTAGCCGGTCTCTGGACTGCCTCGACTCTTTAGAACCCTGGAGGCACACTGGCGGCTCCTGGCCTTCTGCTTTCCAGAGACTGATAGTGAGGCGATCTTGCTCACCTCTGATCACCTAGATCAATCACCCCAGGCTAACCTGTGTCACAAGGTCATGTTTTGTTTTTTTCTGAATCTGTACTTCTTCCAGAAGTCTTCCCACAGAGAGAGGATCAGCCATTCAACACCCCCCCACACACACAGAGAGACACGTGTTGAGCATTAAGGGGAGGGACTTCTAGGAGTGTCAGGGGTTTGGAGCAAAGGCCTCCTCCCCCTGAGTCACATACTTCAGGAACCACTGCTATCCACTGGCTGCCTCCACTGGGAATCCACTCACACCACTGCACAGGTGTCAGAAGCTGGAGACAAGACACAACCCCTAGGGGAGTCTTCTCTAGACTGACCAGGGAGGTGGCAGCAGAAGTTACACTGTAGAGGTGTCACCTCAGAAGGGCCCTCTATCCATCCAAAGCTCTACAGCCCGGCCTAACAACCATCAACCAGGAGGCTCCTGGTGCACTTTCCCCTCCAAAAGCCAACCCCATGCCAAGCTGTAGAGGCTGTGTGTGTGCCTTACAGCATGGGCAATCTCACTTTTCGGAGCCCACATACAGCAAGCAATCAATAAATGCACGCTCAGTTATAGGCCTTGGAATTGAATGTGTTCGGGTCTCCCGAGCAATAATCCACTAACGAGCACCTCAGACTTGCTGGACAGGAACACCAATTACTCACTTACGGTCTTTAACAGGCTTAGGCCCCTGCCTCTGGCTGGGTGGGACTAAGGCACACTTCAACTGTACCTTCTTCATCCCGTGTCGTTTTTTTTCTCCTGGGAACATCTGTACTCTTCAATGTTTAATCACTAAAGAAACTTATTGTGCACTTGGGGCTATGTCCCTCATCCGTGAAGAATGACAGACAGGCTACTGTCAAAGAGAAAGGACAGCTGAGAGGGTTGAATGGAATCTGAACACTAATCACTTAGGCGCTATGGATGGAGCCAAGGTCCAAAACAGTGCATGCTGAGCTGTTAGTGAAAGGAGGAATCGAGAGCCGGAAGCCTAGGTTTCAAGGCCAGCCTGGAGCTCTCCCCACCCCACACATGGTATTTCCCCTGCAACCCAGGAGGAACAGGAACCACCAGGCCAGCACGTGTTGTAAATATATATAGGCTTACTGACAGCCAGAACGTATCTGTATGTCTCAAGACTCTGTAACACTGTATGACCCTGGAAACGGAGGGATGCCATGCTGGGTGGCGGCACAGGCTCCTCTGTGCAAACACCACCTCTGCCAGGCTTTTCTGCAGTTTCTTCCAGTCACTCAGCGCCCACCACACTGGAGACATCAAGCCTCGGGTATAAAAATAGGTCCCGCCCCACCCTCAAGGTGCAGAGGACCTGGGAAGGGCTGCCTGTAACTAACAGCCAGTGCAGAAGGCTGGAGAGGGTATAACCAGTCACCAACAGGCAACTAGCAGATGGAGCCACACCCAGACTGGGGACACGGACAGAAAACAGAGCATGGAGTATCTCTAGTACCATCCTAGAGTGACTGCCAGAACAGAACACAAGTGTGTATACAGTGTGAGCGTGTTAACCCTTCTCTAGAGAGGAAGGTACAACCCAACACAACAATCAATAGCAAGGATTATTAACTTAGAAGAAAACTGAGACTCCAGAGGAGACTCAAGTTCCCTGACTATCACCTGAGAGCGTGGCCAGATAAACCACTCGGTATTATCTTTTTTAAAAATCTGTTTTTAGAAGGGGTCTCACTGTATAGCGCAGGCTGGTGTTGAATTCCAGGGTTCAGGTGACGTCCTGGCTTAGCTTCCCTTGTGCTGAAACTATAGGCTTTCACCACTATAAACAGTTTTTCTTGAATGGGTGCTTTTTTTTACTTCCCCCAGTACTGTGGAAGGGACCCAGGCCCTGGCTTGAGGATGCCCACCTGGCAGGCCTTCTGCCAATGAGCTCCACCCCCAGTGCAATAATTTTAGAGAGCTACGAGAATTTAACTCAACAAGGAACTCCTGGCAGAATGAGATGAGGTGATATCCTATACCTGTGACCGGTACTGAGGACACACCATCAAGTCTGTGACATTCAGGGTAAAAGCCACATGACCTGAGTCTCTGTAAAGCAACAGAGACCATCTAAACCCGAGCCCACTCTATAAGCAACCTACCCGTGTGCCTCTCGAAAAAAACACCTGCTTCGGGAAACAAGCCGAGGAAATGAGCCTAGAGAGGCAACGTGTGCCCAGAATGGTGGGGCCGCAATAAGGTCTCATAGCAGATAATGGCATAGCCACATTATCGCCTGGTCTTGATAGCTGCACACTGCACACCGCACACTGCGGCTAGATAAGAGAATAGCCTTGCTTTTAGGACGCATGGCAAGAGTATTCAGAACTCAGAAGCACTAGGTCTGAAACGGACCATCAGGCGGCTCAGGAAAAGTACATATAAATAGATGGACAGATGGATGAATGGATGGATGGGTAGGTGGATGAGAGATGGAGGGGTGGGTGGATGGGTGGGCTGGTGGGCAAGAGATGGATGTGGTGGATGGATACCTGAGTGGCTGAGATGCATATATGTATGGGGGGGGGGAATTGATGGGTAAATAAGCTGTGGATGGATATGTAAATGGATGGATGAAAGATGGATGGATGTGTGGGTGGACGGCTAGATGGATGAGAGGTGGATGGGAGATAGATAAATGGGTGGATGCACACATGTATATGTAACCGTATTGACAGCTAGGTGGGAATGGGGGTGGGGGGCGCTGGACATATAAATCCCACAGAAGCACCAGTGTGGCAACATTGTTACGCTTTGAGGAGTAATTCCAAGAGAAGCACACAGACTTTCTTAATGATATTTTTATAACTTTCTTCTGACTCTGACATAAAGTCGGAATAAACTTCTGTCAAAGGCAATCTCTGTAACCACCAAGGATTATGGCAGGAATAGAGAAAGAAGGCACCAAAAGACAGAGGAGAAACGCCAGCCGTTCCCGCCCACGGACCTTGTTGGGTATCAATTCGGAGTTGTCAGAAAACTATCGGGGAGATCCCAGCTCCAGTCGGTCTCTGATGCAATCAGGGAGGGGAGGGGGAAGCTGTGTTGTTCTACTTCCCATCTTGGTCTCTCAGCTCTTGTCATTAAAACATATTGAGCTATCTACTAAAATATTTACAGACGAAGCGATAGCGCGCCGGCTGAGCTTCACCCAACCCAGAGGGGGAGGAGTGAAAGAAAGCCAGCCTGGCCTAGAATCCGCTCCGCTCCGGGAGAGGCAGGCGTGAGTCGACGGGAGCCTCTGATGCTTTCTGCTTCGTTTCCGTGTATATTCAAAATCTCCCATCATTAATGAAAAAATGAAACTGCTGGGAGAAGCCCACACCTATCTTAAGAGTTACCCAGGAGGGCGGCGGTGATGCACACACCTTTAATCCCAGCACTCTCTCGGGGTGGGGAGTGCAGAGGGGATGGGATCTCTAAGTTTGAGGCCAGCTTGGTCTACAAAATGAGTTCCAGGAAAACCAGGTCTACACAGAGAAACCCTGTCTTGAAAAGCCCCACCCACTTCCCCCTAAAGAAGAGTTTCCAAGGAGTAAGATGAGATACTTCCTTGGGCAACACTGAGAGAAGAATTGTGGGTATCATCTTAGGACGCCAACAATGTGTCCTACAGCGGAATAGCCAAGTTATGCACATCAGACCTTTTCCTTCATGATCTAGCAGCCTCAGAGTCACCCACCTCCTTGTTCCCCATGAGCTCTGGCCATGCTGTGCACCTTCAAACTGCTCCACAGTGGGGGGTGTTCTGGCAGCCCTAATACACCCTGCCCCGGGCCTGGACTTGTTCCATGGATTCACAGTGACCAGCTCTGGGCAAGCAGGACTGAAGCTCTCTTCTCATGGTTGCTTCCGAGTAGCCTGGGCTCCTGCAGAGCATCAGCTCTGACAACACGCGTAGGGGGCCATAAGCATGGGCTTTGGAGCTAGCCAGGTTCACTTAAGTCCTTATTACTCCTCTTGCTACACCGTAGGACGACTCGGTCGTCCATATCTCAGTGTAATCATCTTCGAGACCAAGAGGATGTGGGAGCTACGAGCGTGCAGCTGTGACTGGGTTGAACCCGCAAGAGCTCCTGTTCTGCCAAAAAACCACCTCCTCCTTACTCCAAAGGTCAAGCTCTGGCCAGCAGGAGCCAGGAGGGGACAGCCAGCAAACAACTGGGTCCCAGGGTCCTCCCACTGTCCCTCTGTGTGTAACAGCACAGATAGTTTCAGATGCCTCTGAGGATCTCTGAACATTCTGAGTTAACTTGATTCATGACAATCTTCCCAGCTTCCATGGAACAGGTCGACTGCTTCCTCACCCCATCTGCAAAGCACAGGCCGGGGCTGGGTTTTGTGAAGCAACGGGCATCAGAGAGACAAGACACACGTTCGGAGGGAAATGTCACTCGGGGGCATCAAAGTCCAAAGCACGAGTCCATGTCTTGGTCCAAGCCTTTCCCTGCACGCGCCTGTGTTCACACCTACCCCCAAGCATGCGTATGTTCACATGTGCCTGCCCCCATCCACATCTGCCCCATGTCCATAACATAGCATCTCCGGTTTACCCCACCTCAGCTGTGGCCCCTCCCCTCCCCCTCAGCCCCCTTCCCTCCACCCCCTGAAAGTGCTTCCTCACACTCACGAAGAAAGTGCTTTTCCAGTAAGGCGATTTCCAGATGGCCTTTGATCTCGTTCAGCCGATCGAACTCCGTCCTGTTGAAGTCCTGCACGCCTGCCGCCATGATGAGGGTCCCTGGGCCAGCCTGGAAGGAGACCACCAAGCGGTCAGAGGACCACACAGAAGCAGCCTTACCTGATCCCAGTTGGTTTTTAGGAGCCCTGAGGTCCTTGGGGTGGCAGTTGCCAAGACAGATCACAAGGAAAAGTATATTATGGTCAAAATAATGGCCAGAGGACCCCCACGAGAATTTCCCTGAATATCTGAGACAAGGAAACATGGGCTCTACAATTGTGTATCAGCCTACCCACTCACCTCGAGATGTTAGTTAGACAGTACAGATCTTTTCAGATCTGGCACAAAGTTTTAAGGACTAACACAGAAATCTGAACCCTGTGTGAGGGCTGGCTTGGTGGTTAGGGCGCATGCCACACAAGCATGAAGACCAGAGTTCAGATTCCCCAGAGCTCTCACACGTGCCAGGTGGGCATGGGAGCCTCTGCTTGGAATTCCAGCCTCAGAAAGCAGAGACAGGGACTCACGAGAGCAGCCGGGCTAGGGAGACTCACTATCGCTGAGCTCTGGGTTTGATTGAGAGATCCTGCCTCCGTGAATAAAGCAGAAGACTAGTGGAGGATGATTCCGGACATCGACCTTGTGCCTCCACGTGCATGCATGTGTGCACAGGTGCATGCACACACCTACACTTGCAATCACGCACACGCACACCACACATACCCACTTACCAATGGAAAGAGGGATTAAAACACTAAATAAAGGGTTAAACTTGGTTTCTGTTGTTTTGTTTTTGAGACAGTCTCATGATACAGTCCAGACCAGCCTCAAATTCATCATCCTCCTGCCTCAGCCTCTCGAGTGCTGGGAAAACCATGTATTGTCACACCTAGCTGGCATTAAGCCTCTCGATGATAACAACACTGACTGTCAGGCTACAGATGGAAGAAACCATGGGGCTGTCCAGCCAGGAAGTGACCCATCCAGAGCAGTTACCCTCCTACTGAAGTCCAAGGGTCTCTATCCCACACTGAGTAGATGAAGGGAAAAACACCTTCTAAGTAAGGTCTATGAGGAACCTAGATAAGCACACGTCACACCAGATCTTTCCTGTTGGTTCTCCAGAGAGCCAATCCCACTACTGTCCTGTCCCGGAGACCAAGGGCTAGCTCTATTCACGTGCCCCACAGCCACTGCCATGGGCACTGGATACAGCTATGCATCCTGCTGACCACCCAGCCCCACCCAGCAATGCACAACCTCCTGGACCAGTGGGAACTCCTAACTGTGCCATATCTTGACCTCCTGCTTCACTACCTGAATAGGTAAGCATACTGCATTCTCCCTTGGCATCTCTACTCAGGCAGGTTCTGCATGTGCACCCCCATTTCTTTGTCTCCAACTCCTCTTCTCTGGCCCTCTTGTCTAGGCACCTTCTACAAGTTCTATGCATTCTCCATGTGTCTGAGTCACGCCTAGCCTCCCTGTCCCCGGCACACTCAGGCAAGGCCTATCTTAAGAACGAGGTCATCGATGTTGGATTGAAATGGGATCCAGCAGCCCAGGAGCTCTGCAGCCTTGCTCCTGCTTCATCTCCAAGAAATGCCCCACACTCTTGACTGCAGTCTGGACTAGCCTACAAGGGGATGTGTTACATATTTCACTAGCTCTGCTCACAGGCACCAGCAGGCTTACAGCGGGAGTATTATGTTGAGTCTGAGGCCCCATTTGTCAAGGGACTGACCCTATAGCAGGAGTCCCAGATGAGCCAGGCCATAAGAGTGGGTACGGTCCTTTCAGAATAACTGAGGCCCTGCCCTAGAGATGACCAGCTATTAGGTAACTGTTATAGTTACATAGCAGAGAAGACCCCATGAGCAAAAAGCAAGCTCTATCCAGCACAGAACCATGCTAAGGGCAGTCAATACATCCGGTTCCTCCCAGGATTTCCTCATGGGATGATGGAGGGAAGAGAGACCCTGGGAGTCCTAAGAAGGCAGTGGAGTTGGCCTAAATCTCCTGGGAGATCTGATGGGGAGCAAGGACACTAACCCTGGGAGAAGACAGTAGAGGGCTGTAAGCCCCAAGCAGCCAGCTCTGGGCTGACAGTGACCTTCGTCTGCTGGAGCTGTCACTTGGCTCCAAAGAGCCTCCCACATAACCTTACCATAGGGGCTGAAGAACAAAGTGAGGGACCATCAGTGGTTAGCAGGAACAAATCGAGGGGACCCATGTCCCCTTATCCTAAGTACCCGCTTTGACCACTAGAGGATGCCTTGGAGTGGGGTCCTAAGACAAACTGCTCTAGATAAGAATTCATTTCCAAGAGGGGATCTGGGGGAGAACCCAAGGGTTTTTTGTTTGTTTGTTTGTTTGTTTGTTTTTTCAAATCAAAAGATAGCCCCTTACCAAGTGCCAGGTATGGCACAGTCACCCTGGCATTCCTTGTGTCCTGTTTACGTACGCTGGTCCCTCTAGCAGCAAAGTCAAGTTCCAGATCCCTGGGCTGGGGTCATGATGGGACCATGGGATTCCAGAGCCTACAGGTAATGCCAGTTTTCAAAGCGGCCCGGGAAACCAATCAGATTTAACGATGCCACTCTTCCCAGCCTGTCAGGCCAGGAGGGGTGAACCCCGAGCGATGGGGGGTTAGAAAGGCAGCTTGGAGAGGAACCAGTACCTCCCAGCATGGAAGCTGACCTTCCCAGAAGACAGCAGGGCAGCCACAACAACAGGCGGGCTGAGGGTGTGGTGGCAGAGACTGGCAGGGAAGGCAGAGGGGCCCAGAGAGAAAGGCCAGTCAGTCTGATGGGTTTAGCAAGCTCCCGACAAAAGCAGCCAGTTCAACCCTGGAGGGCCAGCTACACTTGAAGGCACTCATTCACATCCCTGAATGGGTATCCTAACACCTGGCCTCAGGGTTTCCAATCAGCAAGTCAACTCTAGCGGTTTCAGGGCAGAAGAGGTTGAAGCTCTGGGGAGTGGTCCCCCACCCCCAACCCACTCCAGCAGCACTAAGAGACCTGGTCGCGTGGTCAAGGTCTCTAACAAGGGTGACAAGGCCCCAGGGTACTGTGCTGAAGTTCTGGTTCGAATCCTGCACGGTTCGGAGGCTGGCTGGCCCTTTCTCAGACCTAGGAAGAGTAACTGTGACTTGGGAGCCAGAGGGCTAGACATAGACTGAGGCTGGGATGAAACCACCGTAAATTTACATGGCGCAGTGAGTGCAGAGATGACCACCATCTCTCTCACAATACAAGCCAGGCAAGCTGAGCTGCCATTTTTGCCTGAATTAGCTGACCCAGGAGTTGGAGGGAAGGAACCCTAGGCAGAGGGCCAGGAGCATGTGCCTCTAGGCCAGCCATGGGGACGAAGCACATTGCCTGGAGGAGGGCAGCTCTCAGCAGCCTCTGGAGGCTCTAGTACTCTCCTGTGACTCACAGACCCAGCAATAAGCTGGGGGGGGGGGGCACCAGTGACCCTCAGTGGGGAGGGTCACTGAAAGCAGAGACATATTCCACAGTGGGAGCCTGAATGCCGGCTGAGAGAAGCAGCTCAATGGCTCTAATCACAGAGCACTGGTGAATGGGGCATCTGTGCCACCCAGACCATGACAGTTCACAGAGCCCATACATGGGAATAGGGGATGGCCTCATAACCTGGGAAGTGTAGTGTTGCATAGCAGTTCCCTCGTAAGCACAGGACCTCCACATGACCCAGTGACTCCAGATGCAAACAGCTGTTTGTGAGAAACTATAGTCCTGGTGTTCTGTTGTTTGTCAGAGCCCCAAAGTGGAAGCAAACCTAGTGTCTACTGGTATGTTCGTGGATAAACAAACATAGTCCATCCAAACCATGGGAATCTCTCTCTCTCTCTCTCTCTCTCTCTCTCTCTCTCTCTCTCTCTCTCTCTCTCTCAGGGTTATTGTTGTTTTGTTTTGTTTTGTTTTTGAGACAGAGTCTTGGTATATAGCCATGGCTGGTCCAGTCCTTGAGATATATATATCCTAAGATGGCCTTGTGGTAATCTTGCATTTAGCTTCTTGAGTGCTGGAATCAGACATATCCTGACACTCAAGAAAATCAGGCACATAGATACACTTGGGAGAATGCAGGGCCTTGCACGTGCTAGGTAGGTAACCTCTCCATTGCTGAGCTGTACCCTCAGCCCAAACCACGGGTCATTATTAGGTCATAAAAAGGAAAGATGCCAGACACCAGAGGCCATACCCTATGCCGGTTGTTTTACAGGAAAATGTACAGGATAGGCAATGCCAGGCCAGTGAAATGGCTCATCGGGGAAAGGCACTTGCAGCCAAGCCAGACCGCTTGAGATTGAATCCTAGGACCTATATGATAGGAGAGAATCAACTCCCACAAGTTGTACCCAGACCTCTATTGATATGTCCTGATGAATACAGGAGAATGGATGGATGGATGGATGGATGGATGGATGGATAGCTGATAAATGCATGGATAGATAGATAGATAGATAGATAGGGGCTATCCTTGAATTCACAGAGATACCTGCCTCTGTTTTCCATGTGCTGAGATTAAAGGCATGCAGTACCTACCATGCCTGGAAAAAAATGTTAAGAATACAAAATGCTACAGAGACACAGCAGGCCAGGGTGGGCAGGGTAGACGCTGAGGAAATCACCAGTGACCACTAATGCATGCAGTCCTCCTTGGGCTGCACAATATAAAACATACACTGGAGACCACTGACTGTGCCCCCCGTAATGACGGGAGGATGCTGCCCTTAGCCTGGCATCAAACCCACCAACCACTGAGGTTCCATGCTGGTGCCTGGGTTCCCAAACACTCCATGAGGCTGCACAAAGCAAAAAAAAAANAAAAAAAAAAAAAAAAAAAAAAAAAAAAAAAAAGCCACCTCACTCCCAAGGAGGAATAGTGCAGGTGTGGGAAAATATCTACCACTGTGCGCCCTGACCCCAGAGCAGGGTCTACAGAAAACACAACCAAGCCTCTGTAAAGGACCTGGCCTGGGGGGAAGCCTCTGAGTCGCTAGTTCATGGGTGCTGATACCCACCCGCGTGGTAACAATGGGTCAACTAGTATTACCTCACTTAAGGCTTGAGCCAGGACAAACACCAGCATGTCCCCCCTTTAAACTGTGGGTACCGAGTGGTGTGAAGGGCAAAGAGCATCAGCTGGTCCTTCTGCAACCAGTCAACTGGGACTCTACACTGTGATCTGAGCTAGGACCTGCTGGTCCTTTTGCAACTTTCTGGGGCTCTACACCGTGATCTGAGCTAAGACCTGTTTTCCCTTCAAGGCTGAACCCTTGGCAGAGACTCCCCATCATTCGCGGCACCCAGGTTCCCCTGGTGCAGTTTCCCCACAGGACCCCTAGTGCCAGAAGGTACAAGAGCCAAGATCCCAGGTCTGCCCTTGCTGAGACCTCTACAGCAGCTGCTCTCAGCTGCAGCCCAGGAAGTGAAGCCTACCCCCCAAACCATCCCCCCCCCCAGGACCCTCCTGCCTCACAGGGAGTTTCCTACACATCAGAGGTGGCCCATCCAAATAGCACCATGCCCCGCCTGGCATGTCCCTTCTTGCTCTGCATTCTCCAAACTATACCTCCAAGCTAGTCACCCTAAAACAACCCAGCTTCAGCACTGACCCTCCCTCAGTGCTCCTAGAATCCCCTAAATCCAGATGTTCTGCCTCCAGCTAAGAGCTCCACACCCTGCCGTCTCCTCTCCTGAGTCTCCAGCCAACTTAACACACGCACCTTCTGGCTAACTCCCTTCTGCCTAAGATCAACTCCCCCACTATGGCACCCTGGCGACTACAACACACACCGGGACAGACCTTCTCTCTGTGACATCAAGACAAGCAAGATAGGGTATGCAAATTTTAGAGGCACAAGCTTAACCGCCCTCTCTGCTCAGCAGGTGTCCCAGCTCTAGACCAATGTCGCCCAGAGTAGCTACAAGAACCTGGCTTAGAATAATATGTCACTCTCTACCTAAGCCCTGTCATCAACCAATACCCAAGATTGTGTCTGCCATGAGGGTCCCCAACTGTGCATGTGGCCATGGGCTGAGGCCACAGACTCAGAATCTTCTGGCAGCCCAGCATCTAGCTATGCTACCAGCAGGAGGTCCAGGGCTGCCCAGACATCCCAGGGCAATAGGTCACAATGGATGTCTATTGTCTATATTACAGGAAACTCTTTCAAACTGCATTCTAACTAGACCCTGCGGCTGCTAAGTGACCAAGTGAGGCTATGACTTGGGGTGGCTATCCCTGGAGACCCGTATGTTATAGGATAGTTGATCCCACTGTGAACCCCAAGATTGTGTTATTTACTGAAAAAACCCCTATCTCTAGTTGTGGTGTGGTCCAGCCCTTCTCACACACCTTTAATCTCTCTGGCTGGAATACAGATACACCCTTAGTATACGCCTTGAATCCCAAACAATGAAGGTAAAGTTAGTTTGAAGAAGGAAACACCCCATGTTCAAAGTGATGCCTAATTGAGTGACAGGGAAAGTGACGAATCAGAGAAAGGCTTGACAGAGTAGAATACGCCCCTTATGAGGCATTCTTGTGAAGCTACTTAAGAGAGAACAGTGCTGTGAGACAAAGGGAGAGAGGGCAGTTTTGCCAGGACAGTTGTACAGAGGTCGCTGAGAGAGAACAAGCTAGACAGAGGTGAAGACAGAGCAAGCCAGAGAATGAGAAGGAGCCAGAAGATTAGAACAGATTGCCAAAGTTAGCATGAAGCCAAGCAGAAAAATTCAGTCAGAGGCCAAGAGAGAAGCCATACTGAATCAGTCAGCGTGGAGAGGAGTTTTGAGCCAGGACAGCTGAGTTGAATCAGCCAGAGTTCAGCAAGAGCTAGAAAGGGTGAGCTTACTCAATCAACAGTAAGTCTCAGAGGCTGGAAACATTCTAGGCCTAGCTTAGACTATACTGAAGCTGGAAGTTTCCAGGACTAGGCCTAGGTTAGCAGACAGACAGTAAGCTCAGAGACGACAATTTCTACAGGAGAGTAAAAGTCACTTTTACACCCATATACCACCCTCTTTTCCTTACACTGCCTCATGTTACCTCAGATATGCACACAGGTAGGTGGGCCCAGCTGTAGTCCAATTCTACCACACAATCCTGGCTAGACACAGAGATGGGCAGACAGAGGTACAGCCAAGACAACCACGCTTCAGCCTCTGAGTAGGTTCTTTTCTTTTGGCCACTGAACCCAGAATCTCATATCTTGTGTGTATGTGTGTGTGTGTGTGTGTGTGTATGTAGGCACACACATGTGCATGTATATGTGTATATGTATGCATGAGAGTATATATATGTACATGTGCATGTGGTTGTATGTGTATATGTGCATATTTGTGTGTTTGTGCATGTATATGCATATATGTATGTATGCATGCTTATGGGTATGTGAGTGTGTGTGCGTGTGTGCATGTGTGTATGTGTGTGTGTGTGTGTGTGTGTGTGTGTGAGAGAGACAATTCTCGTCCCTGAGGTGCTTAACCCAAAGGTTCTCATCTTACCCAGACCCATGGCTTACACACCTCTACCCAAGCACTCAATGAGATACCATTTTTCTGTCAAGTCTGTACTATTCTGTATTGTCACCTGCAAAACAGGACACACCAAGCTAAAATGCAGGACCCAACCCCTGGACCAATAGCTAACGGGCTAGCCATTGACTCTGAACTCTGGGAATAGTACCAGCCCAACACACGGGGAGGCTGGACAGGAAGGCCAGGGGCCCCACCCACCTGGCTAGGCAGCCCAGGGCATACAGCCAGGCTCTTAGGAGGCAGCTCAAGTGAATTATTAATCTCGCCAGGAGCAGTACATGGTCACCATCCTATTATGAAGCATTAATAATACAGGAACTAAGAGAAGGCCAGTGATCGCAGTCACATCTGGAAAGATTACCAGACTCAGGGGCCTGAGAGAGAAAAAGCAATGGCCGTCAAGTACACACAAGGATGCTGGGGTGCTCGGGACGGAGACTGAGCAGATGTGCACACCGCAGCCAGCCTGAGACTCGAGAGGCCTGTCCAGAGGAAAGACTGCAAGGTGCTCACTGACCCAGCTCTATTCTGCGCTTCCCAGCCTGACACACCCAGGAAACACAAGCTCTGGAAGGAAGGCAGGGGCCCTGGGTGTGTTCGCACCAAAGCCTTGCCCTAGCTAGGGTTCTCCAGTGATATCTGACACCTGGACAGAGAGCTCCTTACCACTGGCCACTGCGTGCGTTAATGAGGGCTCAACCAGTGGCTGAGTCAGTGACATACGTCCTGGTATGGACAGACAAGCTGGGAGCCAGTAGCCTTTTGGTTTTTTCAAGACAGGGTTTCTCTGTGTAGCCCTGGCTGTCCTGGAACTCACTTTGTAGACCAAGCCGTCCTCGAATTCAGAAATCCACCTGCCTCTGCCTCCTGAGTGCTGGGATTAAAGGCGTGTGCCACTACGCCCAGCTGCCAGTAGCTTTTATATCAGCCATGCCCTGTCCCGTCACTACACCAATCCTGAGGGTGGGGGGTGGGGGTGGGAGCCAGACTATAACACTGTATTTATATGACAAGTTTCCCAAATGCCCAGAAAAAAAAAAAATACAGCTTCTAGACAAAGCTTTGTACAGAAGTCCCCCCTAGCCAAGGGCCTGCCCCAGTGGGATCTGTGGGTTGTTGTGGACTGGCAACAGGAGACAGAGAACTGAGCTTCTGAGCGTGTCTAAACTGTCCAGACTCAGCTTGGCCACCTATAATACCCCTCCTCCTGCCCCCACTGCCCACGTCGAGCGATATAAAAGACTCAGGGTCTGGTATACTCACAGGATCCCTGAGCTCCTCACTGTCCCGGGGCGAGGGCCGTGGCGTCTTCAGGGGGATCTCGTCTCCGCACTCGGTGTCCGAGGCATTTGGGGACTCGGCTAGATCAAGGAAGTCCTCTCTCTTGTGGCCTCTGAACCTGATCCTATCCAGCCTCCTGAGCATGTTCAGCACGGCACTCCTCGGCCTCACCTGGACATGACGGGGAGGTTCCCTGTAAGAGAATGAAGCACGTCGTCACGTGCTGCCCGATGTCTGCTGCCCCTCACCCCCGCCGCCGCCGCCGCCATGTTTGGTCCCAGCCCTATATTGAGGCTGATGGTGAGCACTTAGCTCTACAATGAATGGCCAGATCTGATGAGACCAGACATCACCCACCCATGGATGACCTGGCCAGCTGCTGAGGTTCCTTCTGTACAAAGTCCTACGAAAGGAAGCAGAAGGAAGCCCCACGTTCTCAGGGCCTGGGGATCCTGGCCATACAGATGGTCTAGTGCGGGTCACCACACTGTAACAGACTTAAGGGTATGGGATAACTAGAGCTGAGAAAGAAAAAGGTTGACCGCTCTCTAAAATGCTGAGTCAGGACTGGAGACTAGTCTTACTGCAGTACTACTTACTGCCCGCAACAGCACCACGGCTGGGTCTCAGCATCACTTCTGCCTCTACTGAGTCCCTGCAGGCCCACTGGGACCTGTGGAAAAATGGGCAGGGACTGACGCCACCATTCTTTTGTCTGCCCGACTTTCCCCCTTCACCTTAGAACACTGGCTTGGCCTTGGAGGCTCGGCTCCTAAACCGGAGTCCTGCCAGAAAAAGACTCGGAAGTTGGGCAAAGGCCTTGTCCCACGTCCCACTACACACTGTGTGCTGCATGCAAAGCTCGTGTAAATTAACAGACAATGTGTACCAAATGATGGGCACCCCCTGGAAGCTTGTTCTCCACCCCTCTAACCTAACTGGACCAGGAGAGCTATGGCAACTCTCCAAATCCCCCTGCAGGGGGAAGGGCTGTTTTTCCACCAGTCCAGCTGGCCTCATAGCAGGGTTGGCTAGGCAGGCAAGGCCCTGGCTCCTATCATACAACTCCAGGTCTAAGGCTACAGAGCAGGAGCCACAGGCCGCCCTTGCCACAGATCCTGCCCTGACATCTTTAAGAGCCCCAGGGTGCAGCACAATGATACACCCTTGGGTTCCAGCCTGCTCTGTGCTCGCCGACTCTCGGAGATGAGACGTTTATCTGAAACAGAAATGATCTCCCAAGCAGGCCAAAGTGTTCTGGGAATTCAAGATGACACATGCTGAGGGCCTGACCCCAGGCCTGGGCTTAGGCCCAGTCAACCACAGGATTGTTTTCACGTAAGGAAAACTGGAGGAGTAAACTTGATTGGCCTCTGTGCAGCAAGGCGGGAAGAGCTTCCTGTTTGGTGCAGGAGCACGGAAGCCCTCGGTGGACAGATAAATCACAGCCTGGGACATAGTCTTGCGACAGACAAGACTGCCTGCCCCCAAGGCTCCTTCCTGCTCTCCTGGCCGTCAAGGCCCTCGGCAAGACTCACTAATGACGGAACCCCTAAGTCCTCTGTCAAAACTGCTCTGGGGGTCGAGAGGGACTAGATCAGTTGTTAGAACGCTTGCCGAGCACGGACCGAACCTTGGGTTCGATCCCCAGCACTGTGGTGGTACAGGCCTGTCATCCTGGCACTTGGGAGATGGAGGCCGAGGGTCAGAAGTTCAAAGTAAACCTCTGCTACACAGCAAGTTCCAGGCTAGCCTGGACTACGTGGGGTCAGAAGTTCAAAGTAAACCTCTGCTACACAGCAAGTTCCAGGCTAGCCTGGACTACGTGAGATCCTGTCAGGAAAGAAAGGAAAGCAAACTGATAGAAGCAGAGGGTGGGGGAGTGGAGGGGGGGAAAGGAAGGAAAGAAAGAGAATTTGCTCATTCTAACCACAGAGCAATGGAGGCGTGCAGCCTATCAGCAGGGCCAAAGTGCGAGCACACACCAAGGGAAATGGAACCTAACCTACGACGAGCGACAAGCTGTAAGCAGTGTGGTGGGTGGGGCAAGCAGTCACTCAGGGTGTGAGCCAATGCTAACCACTAGGAAATTTATCCATGCAGGAACTATGAATTTCAGGGGGACCAAAGGGACATTAAGCTTAAAAGTATGCAGAGCAAAACACCAGAGAAGAGATGATTAATGGTCTACATTGAGAATGTACTGGCTGGAGAGACGGCTCAGCCTAATTAGGGGCACCGGCGGCTCCTCTAGGGGACCAGTTCCCAGGGTACACACTGGGGCTCACCACCATCCAAACTCCAGGCTCTGGGATCGGGTGCCCTCTTCTGACCCCTGCAGGCATCAGGCATGCATGTGGTGCACATAGATCCGTGCGGGCAAAACACACACAACAGACATGATATAAAATAAATAAATCTAAAAAAAAAAAAAGAAAGAAAGAAAGAAAGAAAGAAAGAAAAAGAAAAAGACTGAAAAATAAATTCACAAAGTAAAAAAGAATAGAGTCCACTAGACAAATGTAAAAATTAAAACCAAAAAAAAAAAAAAGCTCACGTTTAAAAGTTAAAGCATACACAATGTAATCAAAAATGCCACACCCAATGCAAAGGAGTGGTTCATATTTCCCAGATTGCATAAATAAAAGAAATGAGAGCGGGAGATGGTGCATGGTGGGGGTGGGGGGTGGCAGAGGCAGTGAGGAGACTACTTCCTAGCTCACCCCAAAACTGGCCATGATGCCTAGGGGGAAATCAACGCACACTAACACTGCAGGTGCTTCTGCATCCTAGTACACTGATGTCTACAGAGCCAGTGGTCCATGTTGTGGGATCTGATCCCACCAGCAACCCCAAAAGTGGGGGAGCACACTCCGTATGTGGAAATCCTCACTCCGTGTCACCCCCCACCCACTACCAGCCACGTACAGGGTGGGGGCAATGGTGTGTGTGTGGTGGCCTCCTACAGGACACCAGCGGGAAATCACCATAGCCCTGCGGTCACTGCAAATGGGTAGGAGAAGAGACACACCCTAGCAGGCTGCTGGCTTAGAGCGGCTCCAGCCAGTCTCCCTCCAAATGCTCCACGGAGCCTTTCCACGGCTTTGTCCTATGGTGAGACGCACACACACCAGAGAATGTACTAAGTAAACCGCTTTCCAGGGGTGCATTCGGTGCTGTTAACTACAGACATCCATCCTAGGACGCTCTGTCTTGTAAAACTGCAACCACCTTCCCTTGCTCAACACCAGCCCCCTTCCTTCTTCACCCTGCCTCTGGGAACTCCAACGCCATCAGGGGGTAGGGGAGAGGACCCAGTGGGTAAGGGGGCTTGCTGTACAAGCATGAGGGCCTGAGTTCAAATCCCTAGCACCCATGTAAAAAGATGCGCTCAGCCACACGCTCAACGGTCACCCCGATGCTGTGGGGGCTGGAGACAGGAGGGGCAGCGGGGCTTGGGTGGCTGCCAGTCTCACTCTAGTTTTAGTGACAGACCTCATCTCAAGGGAATAAGGTGGAGTGTGACAGAGGAAGACACCTGATGTCCTCCTCTGGCTTCTGTGTGTGAACACGGGCATGCACGAGCATGTGTGTACATACACTAATAGAAAGGGAAGGAAGGAAGGAAGGAAGGAAGGAAGGAAGGAAGGAAGGAGGGAG
>NC_034606.1:51079689-51096401 GCF_900095145.1 Mus pahari | reverse complement strand
AGGAAGGAAGGAAGGAAGGAAGGAAGGAAGGAAGGAAGGAAGGAAGGAAGGAAGGAAGGAAGGAAAACCAAAGCAGGTAGAGGTCTCTCCCAACCTGATACTGACTCCCTTTGTTCTGGGAATGGCCAGCCCTGTTCCTGATGCTAGAGACTGCAGAACAGGAGGGTGGGGGAACTGCCAAGATGCCGAGGCAATGGGCGCCTGCATGCAGGAGCACACGTCCCCGGGGTGGGCACAGGCTACCTACAGGCTGAGCTAAGTAGGAAGCATGCTTTTACATGGAGCTCTTGGCTCTCCGAGGGTTCCCTCAAGAGGGTTCCCCTGTCTAAGATTCTGCGGCTCCTCAGAACCGGGGCCAGCTTCCCCATTAAGCTTCAGCAAGCAGTTGAGAAGGGAGAACAAAGGCAGCCCAGTCTGCCCCCACCCGGATGGAAGCATGGGAGGCCGACTACCATGGGAGTTCAAGCTCCGTCTCCTGCCCAGCTCCGCAGTCCTGTTGAGCTGTTTACACGGACACTGAAGGGAAACCCAGGATGTATAGATTCCCCCCAAGTAAGGGGAACCAGGGGGGTCTCCTCCTGGTCCCACTGCTCTCCTTTGGGCCCCCTTAGGACCCTCAAAAAGGTGAACTCTTCAAGCTTCAGAGGGGAAGGACCAAAACCTAAGCTCCCAGAGATAGCTTCTGACTTTCCCTGCAAACATGCCCCAGGGACTGACATCTGCCACGCCCACATCGGCATCCCCTGCTGGCTGGAACCTTGTCTTACCCTCCCCAGGGTGACCACATGTCAACAAGAGGTGCAAAGACCCTATTTCCAGATGAACATGAACTCGGAGGACACTGTTCAACTCCACACAACCTGACTTACAGAGAGGAGGCCTGGGCCAAGGCTGCCTGGGGCTCCCCACGCTCCAGGGTTGGGCCTCCATGCTGAAAGCGGGAGCATCGCCCACCAAGCCGACTGAGCCTTGCCTGCTGCCTCCCCGTGTCCAACTGACCACTGTCCCCAGGCCATGGAAAGAAGTGACTCTTCAGACTGTAGCCTGGCTGCTATCCCCACAGCAGGTCCTTCCCCTGCATCCGTGGGAGCCCTGTACACCCCAGTACCCCGCCCCACCCCCGCCAGAACTCTCTGTAGCTACCTCACAGCTTTTCCCCCTGTGCTGTCAAGGTCTGTGTGGTGACCCTTCCTGAGATGGGATCCCTGTGCTGGTTCCCTTGGTGCCACCGGGTCCTCACGTGGGCGCTGCGCGCCTCCTCAGACATCTCCCTGGACTATCCCAGACTCTGCTGCCTTGACTAACTAACATGGAGGGGAGTATGTCTTTCTCTCTGGATCAAGACAGCGCCAATATGTGCAGGTGCTACTGGAACTCAGTGCCCCGCAGTAAGTCACAGACACGGGCAGGGGACAGACACGCAGACGAGTACAATCCACCACGCCATCAGCTGTGCTGTCGGCTGGACCATCACTGCACCTCTGTCTGCAAGGAGGCTTGCTTAAACACAGCCCCAGCTACAACTGGTCAAGGACACAGTGACTGCCAGCCTCAGAGCTGATGTGGCACCAAAGGCTCCGAGTGAATGGTGCCTGCTACCCAGGTTTTGATGATCTGGGATCTGTAGGCCCTCACAGGGCAGGACAGTGGGTGCTCTCCGCTCTCCAGGCTCCCCCAGCTCAGGTGGCCTGCTGCCAGTCTCCCGGCCCCTTTCTGCAAATGTGCCCTGGAGTGCCATTGCACACCGTGCTGGAAAGCCAGCTGAATGGCTCCCAGACACACAAAGGAGGCAGTGTGTGAGAAACCCCGGACCTGGGAACCACAAAGGGCTTTATTTCCCTTTCCAAGCTCAAGACTTAAAAAAAAAAAAAAAAAAAAGCAAAAAAGCAGCTGGCAGCCTTAGCCCTTGGCCCGGGGACAGCACTGGCTCACCTTCCTGCAGCTGAAAACTCCTCTCTGAATTCAAAGTCGGACTTAGGAGGCACACCGGTCTGTAACCCACGACCCACAAGCTGAGGCACAGCTGCAGTCTTCAGCCTTCCTCATCAGTAGCTCTCCCACAGATCCCCAGATAAGCCACATCCTCTTTCCCATTGGATGCTAACCCCTGCTCCTGCCTCACAATCCCAGGGGTCCCCAGCTGCCAAGCAAAACTGAGCGGCCTGGCCCTTGGCCAAGTCTGTCTTCTTGGGAAGGTGGCCCCTAAGCCTCGAGGACATGAAGGGGGTTAGACTTCCCATGGTCGGGCGGCCACATCAGAAGATGTTGTGAAACACTGTCCCCTGGGTGGAGTCGCCATTATCATCTTCGGCAGAGCGGCTGGGACGACTTGCAAGAGACCCTCTGCTCACCTTCCCTCTCTGAAGAGGGTGGAGAGGGTCACTTGAGTGACCCTCCCTGCACACATCTCTAGTGATTCCGTCTCTCTAAGGGATTCACGTCCAAGCACATGATCCTGTAGTCTGTGGCGGCGTATACAAAGTAAGGAAGCTTAACTGAGGAAGACTCCTATGCAGCCATGGAGAAACAGCCATCCATCTTTGCTGGATTCAATTCCTAACACCCACACTGTAACTGCAGTCCTGGGAGGATCTAACGCCCTCTTCTGGCTTCTAGAGGCACTGAAGGGACAGGGTGAATGGATATCTATACAGGTAAAAACACTTATAATTTTTTTTAAAAAAAGAAATAAGAAAGCAATGATAAGACCAAGCACACAATGCCTCTGCTTGTATTCAAGCTTCCGGCTCATGGATACTTTTTGGTGACATGTCCCCTTGAAGGTCACCCACATACCCTTGCAGGCAGCGCCCCTCCCCCTCACTCTCCAAGTAAGACCAATAAACTCCTTGGTTCACCAGATTGGACTTTGGTGAAACTGTTATTTTGATGTGTTGTTGGTGGCTTATCTGGGGTGAGCAGATATTCGTCTATGCCTCTCCAGAAGAGCTGGACAGCAGCTGGAAGGGAGGGGTTGGAGCGACAGTGGATTCCAAGACTCTGCATGGTGAATGGGGTGAAGCAGGAGACACAGGTTCCAATCCGTATCCCAACCCTACCTACGCCTTGCTAACTGCTTTTGCAGTGGCAGACACAAGCACCCCAACACACACACACATACACAGCTACCAACCAACCTGTCTCCCTAGACCAATAAGCATCCCCAGGGCCTACGGTGTTACCCAAGATCCTGTCCATTCACTCCCATTTGCCCCTGGCCACTGTCACTGCAGCACCAGGTCTGGGATGTTGGCTCAGACCTGAGAGTGTCCAGGTCTACCCAAGCTCTAGTTCATCTGAGAGCCACCTCCTGCACCCTAGGTCCACACCATGGTCCTGTAACCTGGACAACTGATGCATCTGATTGGGGGCCTTAAATGTTAAGCTCGCTGTGTTGTAGGAGATATGTCACTGTGGGCAGGGGTTGAGATTTTAAAAGCCCATACCATAGAGGGTTGATGGTGCATGACTTTAATGCCAGCACTTGGGATCTCTTTGAGTTCAAAGTCAGCCTGGTTTACATACTGAGTTCCAGGACAGACAGAGCTACATAGTGAGACCCTGTCTCAAAACAAAACAAAACAAAACACCCAAAACAAAACAACACACACACACACACACACACACATACACACACACACACCATTCACAGTTAGCTCTCACTACCTGGGATCAAAATGTATGCCGTCAGCTCCTGCTTCAAGACCATCCTGCCTGCCTGCTGCCATGTCCCCCACCGTGATGCTCATGAACCAAACCTCTAAAACCAGGAGCCCCAAATACAACATTTCCTTTGATCGTGGCGTTTGTCACAGAAAATGAAAAGTAGCTAAGGCAGGTCATGCCACTTCTTGAGGATCTGGGATGAATCTTACCATCCTGTGCCTCCAGTGCCAATGTAGGGGCAGGGCCACATCTGCAAATACCCTAGCGGCAGGGAAACAGGAGCTAGGTTTGATCACCTTCCACTGGATTGGCCCCAGCCATGTGGTATGGTGGCAGGGACAGCCTCAAGCCCGCAACCTTGGCTGTGTGATTTCAGTCACATGACTTCTCCATGCCCTGGGTTCTTCTGCTAAAAGATATAGCGAGTCCCTAACTCACATGGCCGTAGGGGGTAACCTGACCCAGCACCGGAAGGACCCAGCACCAGAAGGACCCAGCACCAGGTCTGGCCAGCAGTAGGCACAGTAAGTAGCAAAGATAAATATCTACTTTCCAGAAGAAGACACAAGTATCTTTCGCTCCCGTAAATCTCCGTCACGGAGCCACTGGGCACTATGGTGGCCCTCCCATCTAGCAGGGGATGGAAGAGAGAAGAGGTGGTTCTGAGACTACCCTAAGTGTCTCCAGGAGCTTCCGAGCAGCCTCAGTGGGGAGGAAGTGGGGGGAGACACAGACCAGGCATCAGGGCAGAGGGACTCTGACACTCAAAAATATAACTGTGTTTGAAGACAGGGAGCAGGGGGCCACTTTAAGGAAGCAAAGCTTCTCCAGCCAGTCACAAGCCACCAAGGTCTTTGTCCCCTCCTGCGGGAAACCCTCTGCATTCTGTCACTGGGTCCCTCAGTAGCTCTTCAGGGTTAAGACTGGAGTGAGTTCCTAGAGCCAACCAGTCCTGGCCTCCAGGACAATATTCAAACCCTGCACACACGAAGGCCATCTCCAGGTGACCTGGCTTCTGTCCAGGCTCACTCCACAGAACCCCAATCAGATGCACCATGACGTTGGGACTACAGCACACTTAGAGATCCTGGCACCTCCCCCAGGCCCCTACAGTTCCTGAACCTCCTTCCTCCAACCTGCAGTGAACACAACCCTCCCTGGCAATGTCAGCAAAGCAGTCACAGTTGGAATGTTGTTGACAAGCACAGTCACTCCAGGACTTCTATCCTCAAGTCAGAAGGCCAGCATCTCATTTGTTGGTCCCTTCCTTAATCCATGAGGAATGGAACAAGCTCCCCAACCACCCATCCCCATCCCACCCGCAACACATACCAGAGCTCCCTTAGTTCCGGCCACCATGCTGATCTGACTGATAGCTGGGGGAAATGAGGCCTGGGAAGGCAGGCAGGGTAAGAGTTAAGACAGCAGCAACACACACAGAACTCCGAGCCCAGACACCCTTCCCAGTGTAATGTAGCCCGCAGGTCCCTCTGCCTTTGAGACTGAGTGGGGATCTAACAGAGTAGCCACACACAGCTTCATTTCAGAAAACAAAGCTTGCAGGGAAAATCCTGTATTCCAGCAGGTAACTGAGCAAAACCTCTATTACATAAGTGACTACGTTCAGCAATGGGAAACCCACGTAAGAACTCCTCACTGGCAAAACACTCTTTCCCCAACTCCAGCCATCCTCAAAGCAACCAGGACAGTTGGAACCAATGGGACGTCGGCAAGGAGAAGCCCTCTGCAGTTCCTGGATACAACCTGTCTCCCTGCCATGGCCCCAGCCCACATTCCAGGAAGCAGAATGTGGCACCGTCCTTGATCTGAAAGCACGCAGCCTGCTGCGGGAACAGGGCTCCGCAGATGGTGCTATGGGAAGCCCACTGGCCAGGTGGGACGGGGGCCATCTAGTCCCTGTCCAACTGCCTGTCGCAATGCCAACAGGCATGGTTATGTGCCAACAAGTATTTAAAAACCCGGCCAAAACAGGTAGCTGCACATACCTTCCGTCCTAGATCACTGCATCTGTGAAGAGAAACTCCCACACGAGTCCTGGGAGTTACTGACCCATTAAATGGTTGGACAGGCCTGCATGAACCTCAGCCCCATGGCCAGCACTAGGGCTCTGCTTTCGGAGGCCCGGGGAACACGTCACACCCGCTAGGAAAGGAGCGGGGCCAGGTGGGAACTACATAAATCCAGGCCACCCAGAGACAGAGGAATCCAGTAAGAACTCACACACTGCCACTCACCGTCGTATCCCACCCGAGAGGCAAGAGAACCTACAAGATCCTCATCAGCTATGGGCACAGAGAGGAAAACCAGCTGTGGAATGAATGGTCACAGTGCCCAGCAGTGGCCAGGGCCGTCCCTTGTTCTCCCAACCAAGCATACAGTACAGAAGATGTCATAAGATCTACATCAGCTCAAAACAGGACAGTCACTTGAGAGTTCAGTCAGAGGCAAGTCTACCTAGGATTGACCAGTGCCTTCTCAGAGATCAGCTGGCTCTTCTACGCCTGGTGGCAAGCATATGTCTGTCAGGCACCTGATCATCAATGAGGCCTACAAGGACACCGGATCAAGTGCTACCACGAGGAGACCTCTGCATAGGCTTTTCCATGTTCCCAGGGCACACTAACAGGAAAACTGGATCCAGTGGCTGGCGGGCCTGGCCGGCTTCACAGCATGGAACTCCCCGGGTATGTGGTGAATTTGAAGCACTCCCTCCTGCAAGGGTAGGGGGAGGTCCCTGAGATCCGAAGCTAATCAAACTTACTTACAGAGTTCAAAAGTTAAAAGGCTTCACACACAAGGCCCAGAAAAGCAACAGGAGTGGAGACTTTTCGACTGGCCAAGCTGTCTGCACCACACAAGGAGTTCCCAGCTTTTGATCTGAGTCATCACCGTGCTGAGGTGGGCTTTTCAGGGATGCGGATGGCTTTGAGTCTTCTGTAAGGAACCCCAATAGATTCACTGGTTCACTACGCTAGACCTGTGCGCAATCATTTCTTTAGTTTACTGTCCGGGCCCTATCTGGGATGGATAGAGGTTTGTCCGTGTCTCTTCATATACAACCGGACATAAAAGCTCCCACCAGGTGAGCCAGGGGGGAGTTCAGAAAAAGTCCAGTGAATCCCTAATTGAACCTGACTCTGGCTTTAAATAGCTTCCCAGCAGAAGAGCCCATGAGCTACCAAACCAGGTTCCTTCCCTCCAGTCACTTCCAGTTTTCTTAGCTTGGCTCAGCTGACATCAGAGGCCATGCCTGAGACTCTCACACTGATCGGATAAGCCCTGAATGTGTACCGACTGGCACTGCCAGCACAGGACAACTGCTATCAAATATTTTATGACTAAACCAGTATTCGCCAGGGAGATGGTTCCTGCCAGCCTGGCAGCCCTCGACCCTGACCCTTCGGCACCCCTCACTTGTAAGCCACTGCTTTAAAACTCAAGTCTCAGCCAGGTGGGTGGTGGCTCACACCTTTAATCCCAGCGCTCAGGAGACAGAGGGATGTGAATCTCTGAGTTAGAGGCCAGCCTCTGCTACAGAGTGAGTTCCGGGACAGTCGGGGTTACACAGAGAAACCCTATCTCAAAACCATAATAACAAAAACCAAACCAAACCAAACCAAAAAACTCTCAAGTCCCATAGATAGGAGAAAAATTGAAAAGCAAGTTGCAAAGCCCTCTGGGTACAACTGAAGCCGACAACCCAGGCAATCTGAAAGCTGTGTGTTGCGATCATAGCTGTCTTAAGGCAGAGTCTTCAGGGTAGCCCAAGGGCAAGGTGGTAGGAAGACACATGTTCCTGGGAGGGCTACAGCCTGAGAGGGTATCATGGGAGGATATCCAGCCAGTCAGTAAAGATGAAGTGTGTGAGTGGGCCACTGCTCAGGAACATTAAAGACACTATTAGGTGTTTTGGGTGCACCTACTATGTGCCAAGCATGCTGCTTTTATTTATTTATTTATCTATTTATTTATTTATTTAAATCATCCTTGTTTGAGACAAGATCTCATGCTGGAGCCAAGGCTGGCCTGTAATTCACTATGTACCCAGGTTAGCTCCAAACTAGCAGTCATCCTCCTGCAGCAGCCTCCAGAGTGCCAGGATTGTAGACATGGGTTTTAGGTATACTTGATAAGGAGAGGGTGATATTGCTGGAGCTGTGAATGCTGGACTCAGGAGGGAGAAGTGTCCCTAGCCTGAGGGACAGACAGTGACGGCCCAGGACATCCCCACCGAGGTAAAAAGCCAGCTGGTGGATATGCAGGGAAGGCAGTGTGGCCAGTGTCCTCTCACCAGAACAAACCAGAGAGGAAATGGCAGGGCAATCTTATTAAGAATCATCTCATTCCAAGCACAGTGTGGGGCGCCAAGTGACCTGTGACTCAGAGAGGGGACAAGGCGGTGGTCAAGACTCAGGAAATGAGCACAGGTTGTGGAGATGGAAACCAGCAGGCAGCTCAGGGTTCATCTGGGAGGCTCTGGTCCGACTGCAGCAGAGGTGGCAGGAGTTGGTCACAGGTAATTAGCCCCTCCAGCCTTCAACGATTCAATGCCAGCCACACTCCCCTGAGGACAAGCAACCTGCTTGGCACTTCCCAGGACACACCTCAGTGAAGCCCTTGGACAGCAGCTGGATTCCTGGCTCCTCATCTCTGTCTCCAGGCGTGACACACACTAAGAAAAAAACTCTGGAACTTTCTACAGTGATTACAGAGGCCTTCCTTTCTTAAGAGATGAAGAAACAGGAATCAGGGAGGAAAGATAGAGCCATCACATGGTAGAAGATGGAATCTGGCCTTGTTGCTCTAGTCCCCTTCTGGGGCCCCCGCCAAGATGTGAGCCTGGGAACGAGGCAGGGCGAGTGGAGGGACTGAGGGGCCTGTTTCCAGGCAGTTGTGCTGCTGCTGCTGGTGGTGGCAGTGTACGTGTGTACACGCGTTGTGTGTGCACAGTCACAACGACAGGGGATCACGGAGAGCAGCAGGAAGACAGTCAGTCCCTCCAAGACTGAAAAGACCCAGTGAGCTGACCTCTGAATCCACGTACAAGAGAATGGAATCAGCAGTCAGGGCTGAGGTGTCCACAAACCTCTGCTCAAAGCACCTACCGACGCGCACCCTCGGGCTGTCCCATCATAGCGGACCCTGTGGAGAGCTACAGCGATGCAGGTGCCCCTCTTCTCTGTCCTCCTCGTCGTAATTTTTCTAAGTGAGCGTGTGCTGTGGATGCTGACGTGCAGTGGGGCGGTCATGGACGTTCCTCAGTAAGTTAATAAATATCTTTAAAGTCTTTTTTGCTTTAACTTCTGGTACGAGAGGCAGCCATCAACACAACCCACATGAACGCAGCCTGGAATGTCTTCAGCACCCAAAGGCTGTGAGGGAACCAAGGTGGAGGTGGGGACGAAGCAGGAAGGAGTGGGAGGCGGTGGGGGCGGAAGGCAGACTCAGGCAACCAGTGGACAGCCCGCCTGTGACCTCTGACCTGCCACCAAGTCTTGGAGGACCGAAGCAGGTCCTACAGGGAGCTATATCCAGGCATAATCTGGAAGAGGAGCCAGGTCAGGAGAGTCTCGCTTTAAGAGAAGGTCAGAGGAGACCCAGAACACCATTCCTATCACAGGGCCAGCTAGAGCACCCATTTCCTTTCTGGTCACAGCCAGAAACAGCCTTGATTCATTTCTAAGTTTGTAGGACATCGGGTCTGTAGTCTGCCTCACTAACCTAGCGAGGACCTGAAGGTCACAGTCCAGGCTGGTGGGTGGCTCCTTGTATAAATGTCACAGTAAATGTATTGTTAAGAAGGACACAGCCCAAGATGGCTCGGCAAGTGGTCCCTGTCCACAACACCCACTGACAGGCAGAGCCTGGGAGAAGCTGGTACCCAGGGGCAAGGCAAGGCAAAGGTGGGTGGGCGTTGGCCTGGAGGCCAGCAGGTGGCTTGGGCAAAACCAGATGATGCCAGCGTAGAAACTGAGGGGGTGGAGCGTGTCAGGGGCAGGTTCCTCCCTGCCCTGACCAGAGGTCACTGTGCATAAGGGCTGCTGGGAAGGCGAGACACAGCTGGGGCATCTCAGAGTTCCTCAACGACCCAACTTTATCCTCATGCATCTACCTGACAGAAGTCACTACCTCATCGCTTCTCGGACTTTTGGCTAAGAACCAGTGTAGAAGCCATCACCCCATTACAAAGAAACAGAACACAGAGAGCCCCAGCAAGACGAGACAGTGCCCCGATCCTAGTCAGGGATCCAGGCTTCATCACCACAGGCTCATGGCCCTGTGGACCTTCCGCCAGTACTCGTGAGCCTTTGCCTTCCCCAACATGAAGAGCAAGGGTGGAGACCCAGTAGGGCAAGGGGCCCCTCCAGACATCTTCTGGTCATTGTCAACATCACACCATCCGCACACGACAGTAGACTGACGTTACACTGTCAGCCAGCCCCATACAAGTCCTGTCTCCAAACATGCACTAGTCCCAGGACCCCTGCTATGCACACCTGCCTCTTCCTGCCTCCCTGTGCAAGGCCTCTCTTCCAGGAAGTCCTCCCTGACTCCCACGGTTCACGCAAACCTCTTATCCTCAGCGCACAGCAGTCCAGAGGTACCTGCATGCCTTTGTGGGCCTACACACCTGTATGGCTTACCTGTGTGAGCTCGTACCCCTGTACTCCCGTGTGGGTTCACTTAGCCACAAGGACCTGCTCAAATACATCTGTTCTCCAGCAGTGAGCTCCCTTGTACACCCTTCCCTACTGCCTGTGCAATGCATCTCTCCAAGGCCCCACATCCAGCATTCTCCCCTCAGTGAAGACCAATGATATCCATCAGGAATGTGCTGGACAGGCTCAGGATGCAGCCCCCAGGTGAGAGCTCTGGGCAGCCACTTAAAGAACTGTTACTGCTGGTGGGGGCCTACGATGGAGGGCCTGGCTGTGGCCAGCCTTAAGTAACTTACTGGCATGAAACAGTCAATTTCCAAAACCTTTTGAGGAGAATATTTTATGACTAAGGGGCAGGACACATCCACAGATCCTCGCCCCCCCCCCCATTGCCTGTCACAGGGTGCTTTGGTCCATAAATCCCCTGCCTCAGTTTCCCTATATCCCAATAAAATTAGAAAATAGAACTCGGTAAAGAACAATGGGTTTGTTCGGAGTTAATTAACAAGAGGGACAAGAAAGTCTAAACCCCCGTACATGTTATCTTCCCATTTACAGACAGTTTTGAGGCAAAGGCCAGAATGTATGTATACTTGGGCAGAGACAGGCTAACGGATGGCCCTGTTGTGTGGAAAAAGACCCCTGCATTCCGGGTTGCCACTGGCATTGCTGTTCTGCCAGAGTTGTTAACTCATATCCAAACCAAAGGAAAGAGGGCATTAAAGATTCCCCAGTTTAAAATAATTGTGGATTATGGCATGTAAGGTCCCCTCCTGCCCTGAGCCTGGGTCTTTGTCCCTTGGCCCCTCTCCCTTGCTAAGTGTAGCGTGCAAGTCTTTTGTGTCTTCTGTGTAGATCAGCTCCGGCTCCCATTCCCACATGCCTGTCACACACAGACGTGAAAAGAAGTGAGGGGTGGCCATGGGACAAACTCTTCTGAAACTGTCTCCTCTCCTGTCAGGGCTTCGGTGACACTTGTTTCACAAGCAGCAAGCTTCCCAGGCCAGGTCCAGGTGACAGAGAGAAAGGTCGCTGGTGGCCAGACACAGCTGGGAGGCTCACTAACTTGCTGGCAAGAAGAAACCCCCTGCCCCGCAATGGGGAGTCCCTACCAAGCAAGGCCTATGAGATGCCCACCCGTGCCTTTCTCCAGCAAAGCCAAGATGGTATAACCCAGAGGTGGGTGGGGCTACTTTACTGCAAGGGACTGTTGGGTGGTACATTCCCGGCTTCCCCAAAGCACAGAGTCTTGTTTAGAAGATCAAAGTTCACTGGCTAGTTTGGGTTCTCAGGTAACCCTACTCCAGGCGATATTAACTCTCTAACAATGAGAATATCCAGATGGGAAAGCCAACAGCCAGCCAGCTCTGCATCAGTATCCCAGAGTGCACAGCTCCCAATGTACCCAGCCCCACACCCCCACACAGCTTAACAGGAGAAATGCCTGCCCTGGGCCCCTACGGGCACAGTTCTCCAAGGGTCTCCTGCTTGCATGGTCTGGATTCTCTTAAGGTCTTGGACCACACAGACCTGACATCACAACACCTCAGCGGATGCTAAGTCCACACCCTGACCTCCCCATGTCCGTCCCCAGCATTTTCCATGCACCCCTCCCCCAGTCCCAGCCTGAAAAAGTCCTCAGGGCTGACAAGGGCATCACCTCGAGAGCTCCCGAGTCTCCTGAGTCCACACAGCTGTGGACTTGACTTTCGGCTCCTGTATCCAGGTCAGGTATCCCCGCTCTCCAGGAGCTCAGAGCTGCACCAAGGCCGTGTTTTACCGTAAGGTCCCCTAGTCTACAGTCGAGGGCTCCCTTGCTTTTGCAACGGGTCCTTGCCGAGAGCTGACCCCACACAGCTCAACACACACCCAGAGCATCCATGAGCCAGGACTCAACAGCTGGCAAAGCCTATGTCATATCCTGTCGCAGAGTTCCAAAGGAATGGTGGAAAAAGCCTCTCCCAGATCCAGGCCGCAACATCTGGACCATGTCCTGAACCTTCTACAATTAGAACACACCGACCAAAACCAATGTAAGCCTCTCTTCCCTCCGCGACCAACACCTCCACACTCCGCTTTCTCTCCACACACCCCACTGTCCCCTCCTTCCAACAAACTCATCCCTCAGCTCCACTTGGGCAGCAAGAGAAGCCCAAACATCTCAAGAGTCACCCAAGTCTCACCAGAAAAAGGCCACCACAGGTGAAACTCTGGTAAACTAAATTGAAAATCAATAAATGCATCTGACCGGAACAGACCACTCTCTGCTTTGAAAGGTGACGACAGCCAGAGCCCTGTGTTAAGTAAAGTTGTTGCAAACAGTAACTTCAGATTTAAAAAAAAAAAAAAAATAGGGCTGGAGAGATGGCTCAGTGGTTAAGAGCACTGACTGCTCTTCCAGAGGTCCTGAGTTCAAATCCCGGCAACCACATGGTGGCTCACAACCATCTGTAATGAGATCCAATGCCCTCTTCTGGGGTCTCTGAAGACAGCTACAGTGTACGTAGAATAATAAATAAATTTTAAAAAATAAATAAATAAATCTTTAAAATAAAAAAAAAATAGTTCACTTGTTTTGTCCTAATGAAAATAAGAATATCAGCTGAAAGGATTTTCAAAACAGGAGAAGGGCGGAGGAGATCTCGAACACTCAAACTCACCGCACTGTCTCATGTCCACAGGCCTCGGGGCTAAGACCGATCTCTCCCTGGGAAAATCCAAGCTCCGAAGCATGAAAGTCCGACTGATACATGGCCGTGCCTCCTGGCATGTCTCCCTCCACAATCACACCACCCCTCCAAGGCCACACCTGGCGCCTGGCGGAGGCCTTCCCTCTTCACGGGACAGTGACAGCTCCCGCGGCACAGCCACTTCACAGTCCTCCAGGCCAAGGACCCAGAGCTCAAAGGTCTGGCCCTGAGTCCCAGGGGTGGGCAGGTCTCAAGAAAGCAGGCGTGAAGACCTGGCTGGGCCGGATGAACAGGTTCACAAGAAATGTGGAGAAGGGAGGCTCCTGCTTTTCCACCAGACAGACAGACAGACAGCAGCTGAGTCAACTGTGAAGCAAGGGAACTTCACGGAGGGGTGGTGGGGTACCGTGAGGGAAAGGTCCCGGGATGAAAGAGAACCCTCACCTCCCAATTCCAGAGGCTTAAAAACCTCCTGCCTGCCAGTTAGTTGAAACAGAAGACCAAAGGCAGGGCTGGACACACATACCCTAAAGCCAGAGAGGCACCCGCCTCCACCCACAGAGGGCACGGGTACAAAGCCACGTCAGGCTTCACAGGGTCCTATGTCCATGGTCCTACTTCAGGTTGGACCAGGTGTCAGCTGTCATCGTGCCGCATGTACACCTGCAGAAACTGATGCCTGACTCAGAGATGCCACCTAACTCAGCTAACTGCATCCCCTGGCCTTCCAAAACACAGCTCAAGTCCCTCCACACCGAAGGGTAGCAAGGAGCTGAGTCTGGCTGCCATATCCTTCCTCCTCATCAGTCTGGGCAGAGACAACAGAGAGAAACTTCAGTGTAGTGGCCTCTGACTTCCCCTCGAGGTGCCAGCCTGGGACCATGACAATGAGTGTCCATGAAGGGAACATCTTCCACAATGTGCAGGCTACTGGACGGAGGCTGTCATCAGGACGGTGACATAATGAAACCTCCTGTGTAACTCACAGCCAGCTCGTGCCCACTCCTGACATTCACCTTCTTCACCCCCTGGATGAGCAGTGGGGTGGTGAAGGTAGTGAAAAAGGGATCAATTGCAAGCCAGGAACCTGAAGAACCCAGAATGCAGAATGAAATACCCACGGGTCCCTAATGAATCATGTGTCTCTCAACCCTTTATCTTGCAGACAGGGTAGCCACTGTGCCATGTGGTATAGCTTTGTGATTCTCTAAATATTTCTGCCTTGGCCTCCTGACAGGACACAGATATTCCCTTCACGGCTGGGAAGGGGCTCTGGGAGAAGCCAGGGGTATGGGACAAGAAGTGGGGGTTCCCCCATGGCTGGCAGAGGCTGGCCAATCCCCCTCAAGGGTTGAGCTGCCTAAAGCAGAAGCCACCCCCTCTCAGAATCCATAATTCTCTTCCCTTGAGACCCCAGTGTCCCTAAAGGCCACTAGTCCAGAATATCAGGTTCACAGACGGTCATGGATGATAAAGACGGGGTTTGAATGAACTTTTTTTAGGGAAGACACAAACAAACGTCTGTCCCCAGATATAGTCCCAGGGACAGATCGAAGTACTATGCCACCAGTGTCCAACTTGATGAACCAATGTGTTTACTAGACTCACTCACAGAACATGGGTGACCCCCAAACACCACTCAGCATGGATGGTGACCTCCACAGCTGCATAGGTGGAACCCCACCCCCACAGTTACCCCTCCAGTCTCAATATCCTACAGCTCCTTCCCAGACCCCAAGGCCACATGCAACTAGAGCAAGGTCATACTCAGGGCTGGCTGGGGAGCGTAGGAGAGTGGCTGGAAACTAGGGTCCAGTGTCTCCGCACTCCCTTCTGTACAGGAATGCCAACAGTCGGTGGGCCCTGCCTCAGGGGTTTCTTGCAAGTTATCCCTGCTACTGTCTGAAGATAATAGCTGTTATACTCAGAGAACAGTGTTCCATAAGAGGGGGCCATGCAGGTGTGCATGTTGCAGGGGGTGTCCCTGTCTCATGTGGCTTTAAAGGGAGAATCATAAAGCAGAAAGCCAGAGTGGAAAGCCACGTTTGCTTTGGGAAGCGGCTCTGTTAGTGAACACCCCCCCACCCCCCCACCCACCCCCCCACACACACTCAAGCCGCCTGGACTGCTTGCTCCGGCTGCAGAAATAGAGAGGCTCTCCCGTGAACTTGGGTCACTTCAACACAGGGAAGGGGACACTTTCTGGGCCTGATGCTGGGGGAGCGTAGACCGCTGCATCTCTTCCTTCTCGGTTCCGTGGCTCTGTTACCTGTAGCAGGCAGGCACAGGAAAACGGAGCGCAGAGCTAGGTTCACGCGGAAAGGTCCGACTCCCTGGTGTCTACACACATCATCAGGAGTCTACAAGATGGTCAAAGTGGGGAAGCCTGGGAGCCTGCCTACTCCCTCCCAGACTGGCTCCCTTATCCCTCTACATTTTGGGGGTCTCAACTTTCCCCTAAGGGGAAAAAGTTCCCAGGGGATTCTGTCATCAGAAGAGCTACAGCCTTCTGTCCCATGATTACCGACCTGTGCCTAACTCTGTTTTGCCTTCTGAGAAACCTGCCCTGCTTAGAGCTACCTGCAGAGTCTCCCCTGACCCAGAGACTATCTCATCCTCTGCTGGGAGCTCCAAGAGACCTGGAAGCCTCCCGCTGACCCCTCACCTACCCCCTTATGCCCCAAGCTATCTACTCCAAGTACGTCTGCACATGTCTGGCTCCTCTACCTGCAGGCCTCTGCACCTGTCCCGGTCTAAAAGACGCTTCTCTTCCCTAAGCCAGCCAGCCCTATCTGAGGAGAACACCTTTGCCTTCCTCCAGCAGGAAGAACCAGAGAGTGGAGGCAGCCAGGAGGGAGAAAAGCATGCCAGGCAGGCACCAGGCTCCCCAGACAAGCTGTGGATGGCGGAGGTGATGTTGCAGAAGGAGGCCAGAGCTTGACTCTAGGTGACTTCTTTGATGTCTCTGCCTTGTATGTGTATAGGTAGGGTCTCTCAACAGATCCCAGAGCTCACCAATTTGGCTAGTCTGGTCATCCAGCTTGCTTGAGGGCCTGTCTCCGCCTCCTGTACACTGGAATCACAGGTGAGTTCCAAACCCTCTCAAATTTATGTGGGTGCAGAGGTCCAAACTCCATCCTTACACTTGTACGGCAAGTACCTTACCCTACCCACTAGGCCATCTCCCCAGGCCCAAATCAATCTCTCTCTCTCTCTCTCTCTCTCTCTCTCTCTCTCTCTCTCTCTCTCCCTCCCTCCCTCCCTCCTTCCTTTCTTGTTTTTGTTTTTGTTTTTGTCAAGACAGGGTTTCTCTGTCTTGTTTAGCTGTTCCAGAACTCACTCTGTAGATCAGACTGGCCTTGAACTCACAGATATATCCACCTGCTTCTGCCTCCTGAGTGCTAGAATTAAAGGCGTGTACCACCATACCCAGCCCAAATCTCTTAAAGACCTGCCCCACCACTCCAGGCAACAGGGTTCACCTCCATCTGCCCTATGTGCACTCCTCAGAGGGCAGGAAGGGGGTCGCCATCTGCTCTCACAACTGCACAGACGCAGACCAGCAGGAATGAGACAAATGAAAGACAGTAAATGGTGCACACCTTTAATCCTGGATTTCTGAGTTCGAGGCTAGCCTGGTCTACAAAGTAAGTTCCAGGACAGCCAGGGCTACACA
>NC_034606.1:51061085-51079354 GCF_900095145.1 Mus pahari | reverse complement strand
AGAAAGGAAGAAAGGAAGAAAGGAAGAAGAAAGAAAGAAAGAAAGAAAGAAAGAAAGAAAGAAAGAAAGAAAGAAAGAAAGAAAGAAAGAAAGAAAGCAAGCAAGCAAGCAGAAAGGGCCACACATCCGTATTACCTCACTCTCAAAGCCCTGTGGAGACTGGAGACTTCCTGAGGTGAGAGCATTCCAGGCAGGGAGAGGTTCTCACCCAAGGTCTGGGGACAAAAAAACACCCCAGTGAGGGCCCAGGGAGAAACCTGGGGTCCCTGAAGTCAGGGCTCATCACACGACAGAGTTAGATCTCCTTTCTGTTACTGGTAAGGAGAAAACACCAACCCATCACCCAGAGGCGACAGCTTCTGGGTTACTTAAGACACTGCATTACTCTCCCACATCTGGGAGCCCAGCAGATAAAAATCAATTCCTTCCGTGCCGTTACTCAAAAGCTTTCTTTTTTTTCTGAAATCGCATGCAGAGATAGCTCTAATTTAGGTTACGTTGGTGAGCCAAAATAATGGCCGAGTGGAGTTTCTATCTTCTAATTATACGGAATTTGGGACGAAATATCGGTGTGATTCTGAGATACTTGATAAATAGGCCACAACGAGTTCAATTTGCTGCTAAAAATCCTTCACACTCAAAACAGCAGAACTAACTCCCCTATCAGGAAGAAGTGGCAAGGCGGCCAGCAGGAAGCCGCAGCCCCTCCTGCAGGCTGGCATATCCTGCAAGGGAAAAACCAATTACAGAGCTAACTCCCCTTCATGGAAACCACTGGCCCCTAAGTCCCTTATCACCGGTGGGAGGCCTGCCTTGACCAGTGTAGGGAGATGTGCCACCCCCCAGCAACATCTCCCCTGCCCCGACTACTCTCCCCCAGGTCCCTACCCCCACCCCCCAGGCCTACGCAGTTAGCCAACCCCACGATGAATGAGCAAGGCCCCCAAACACAGCCGCTGAGCATTCTGAATCATTGCAGCAATGCCCTGGACTATTTTCAATCCTACCGTTAAATACTCAATTACAAAAAAAAAAAATACACCCTCGCCTACCTCAAAGGAACAATACTTATTTGTCAATTAAGTTAGTGGTTGGGGAGTGGGGGTTGACAGGGGAAGCTGGCCTCCCTCCCCTGGCAACAAGATCCTGCAGAGACTGAACCATACCTGTTGCACAGCCAAGACAAGCCCTGGTGGCCTACTGAGCCAAGCCGTGGGGACAGGATTTGTACTCTGGCAACTGGCACCCAGGGGCTCTCCTCAGACATTACAGTGTTCTCGATGCCTGTCCTAGGCCCTCAGCCAATGGCTGGGGACAGCGGGGAGAAGGCACCTGCCCTTGGCAAGACTGGCCAGCCCTCAGGGTCAGAGCTAGCCCTGATAGCCCATCAATGTCACTTGACACCTCTGACTGTGCCTAGCTCACTGTGAGGGATGGATACCGTCTTTCCATAAGATGCGACTCACAACAGTCCACATCTATTGGGAAGTGCTGATGAATCTAGGTTTAAAATCAATAAAGACTTTCAACCCCAGGTCGTGTCAACGGTGGCTTCTAGAACTCATGGCTGAGCATCTATATCCCAGAATCCCTCATCTCCTCCAAAACCAGGTCTGACAGCCTTGGGTCTACACCAGCCTCTGGCTCAGTCACTCGGGTCAGCAGTGGGGACACAACACGCCCTGGCTTTGGAGCCACCGGCCTCACAGTTTTCTGGCTATCTAGCCAGAAAGGCACCTGGCCTCTGAACACACCCTGCAGCACTGAACACATTACAAGGCGGAGCCTCGTACCAACGAACACACCATGCCACATGCAGGCAAATGGTGGGAGGGTCCTAAGAAGGACTGGGGGATTGAGTGGGAATCTGACTACCACGAAGCCACTGTCTGCTAGGAGGCTCCCAGGGGAGGGGAGGGGAAAGAGGTTTAGACAGACACAAGGGGATTTGGGGGGGGGGGTCACCTAGAAGCCTGAGGAGAGAGGTCAACAGGAGACTAGAGGGTGACCTCTCAAGGCCCCCTGCCCAAGAATGAGAGTGAAGCCCAGCACTGACCTTTGGAAACAGACCACAGTGGGTAGCAGGACATCAAGGACGTGGGCCCCACCAAAAGGCAAGGTGGGACTTCACGGATGCCCACTTCCTCATCTGCACTGTGGAGATCTCATGGCCCCTTCTGGGGCTACTGTAGAGGGATGACAGTCTCCTCCCTGCACCCTCTGGCCCGCCCACTCACTCTCTGCCTCAGGTATCCCTCCTTGGGCCCAATCAACCCAGCCCCCAACTGCCATCTGCCCTCGGACCACCTGGGGCACAGAGTTTGCCTCTATCCAAGCTCCTCAACACCCACGGCGGCTTCCGGGGACTCTCTTTCTTTAAGGAAGTTCCATGGCTTTGGGAGCTAAAGAAACCAGTACGCTCAAAGAAGGTCCCTCGCTCTGTTAAAGGTGTCCCCTACCCACCCCTGAGGCCTGGAGCCAGCACCTTGCTCCACCCAGCAGCTGCCCTGGACCGCTACGGACTCGGAGACTGCAGACCCAGACTCTTCTCAGCAACAGCTGACACTTGCTTGGGTGGGGGCGCTTTGCATGTGGCATCTCAGGACCTACCAGTCACTGACCTCACTCTGGAGGAGAAATGAGAGACAGAGAGGCTCAGCCACTTGCTCCAAGCCCCACCATTATGGCAGGACCAAGGGCAGAGGGCTTTGGCACTAGTCAGTCAGGGAACAGGGTTGCAGCCACCCAGACTCATCCAATCCAATGCTTTCCCCACATCTTGTGGGACCACCAAGGCCTGGCCCAGTGACAGGATGTAGAGATAGAGGAATGGTACCCCATTCCTATGGTACCCCAGGGTGGGAGAACTTAGAGTTCAAGGGCTGGCATACCTGGAGCAGGCCTAGGCAGGAGGCCAAAGGAATGACAGGCAACTTGCAGCTTTGAGAACCCCAACTCCCCAGGACCAACTCTAGCTGGGCAATCCTTAGGTGCAGCGCTATGTTGTCATAGGAGACCAGATGGGGCTTTTAAAAGCCTTAGAAAGTAGCTGGCCAGGGCCCAGCTCCCCTTTTCCTGTCTATAAGCAGCCCACCCTGCCCCACCCTATACACACCAATGTAAACAGAGCATCCGCCCATGGCTATCTTGGGAGCCAGCCAGCCTGCCCCTCATCCACACAGGATTGCTGGTCTCAGGGAGCTGGGATGTTAGCCTTCCTCACAGGGAGCTGGCCTGCGGGCCTCCCCAGCCTTGATATCTAACACGAGCGACCTGGCAGCTGGTGGCGTTCACTGTCCTCTGGAGGTTTAGAACTAGTATCACCTAGATCACAGAGCCTGTTCCTCCCGGGGAATCCCCACGGTCGTCCACTCTTGGGGGGGGGTCACAATTCCTGGTGTTCAGCTCAGAGAACGGTGCTCAGATAGCCCAGATCAAGCCCAACATGGCCCAACCTCACTAACCCCAGTGGACAAGCTACCACCCACGTCAGCCCCTTCTCTGCCCTCGGTGCCCCTCCTGACCAGGCCCTTGGTCCCTTTGCCACTTGCCTGGAATCCAGTGAGGAGAGTGGGGCTCTCAGTGGGGCGTGTGTGAGTGTGTGTGTGTGTGTGAGAGTGTGTGTGTGTGAGTGTGTGTGTGTTTGTGTGTGAGTGTGTGTGTGTTTGTGTGTGAGTGTGTGTGTGTGTGTGTGTGTGTGTGTGTGTGTGTGTGTGTGTGTAGGAGGCCATCCAGGACATGCTCCTGGGCCTCCACCCTGGTGTTGTGAGAGGCTGACTCATGCCTCATTTCCTCTCTACAAAGACAACTAAATGTGTGGTAAAGTCACACGTGGGCTGCTCCCACCGTTGGGCAGTGGCCCTGAAGACCAACAACCGGCGCTCACAGATGTCACTGCTCTGAACTCTACCTCTAGCACCCCCTGAATCCCACCTTTCCTTCCACTCCTCCCCCTCCGTCTCTCCTTCCACACCACCATCTCCCCCCCCNCCCCCCCCCCCCCGTTCTCACTGTATTTAAACCTCCTTCTGACGGAAGTGCCTTCTGAAGTGATTCACACACCCCTGCACTCTTCGGCAAGCTGTTGAACAAAATGTCACCTTCTTTCTTGATCCAGGATCTAGTAAGCGTGCCGGTTCCACATTCTTCCAGGCCCCACCGCCTCTGACCTGCATTGAAAGGCCTGTCCCATCCCCCCACACACACACACACACACTCCACCCCACCCCCTCATCCCCAGCCCCCACCACTCTGGCACTGCCTTGGGAAATGACACATGACCCCCACCTTCTCCTATCAGACCCCTGACCATTCCCTATGGGTAAAGTGGGTGGGGAAGGGGTAGGCTACAGAAACCTGCCTCTGAAGCTAGCGTGGGACCCCAGAGTGGCATATTCTGAGGCTCTCTAGCCCACAGACTGCGGGCCTTCCTCCTATGCTGAGGGGTATCACTCTGGACAGCTGGGCTTCCAGCCAGCCTTCCACCCCTGCCCACACACACACTCAAACCTCAGGTTCCAGTTCTCAGACTTGTGAAGTGACTCATAAGCCTCCCTCGATGCATGCCTAGCAGTGGCTAGGGACGAAAAAACATCATCTCCTCTAGCTCGGGGTCCCCTCCCAGGTCGTTGGCTCCTCAGAACCCAGAAGGGTCCTGTACTTGACCAAAAACTTCTCTGAGGGAGAGAGCAGTCCATCCTGTTAGACATCTGTGCAGGGGCCAAGCAAGTCATAAAGCCACTACCAACCTGTGGCCTTCCCAGCCATTCCTTGGGTAGCTAGCTGGCTGTAGCAGGCTTCTTCTGAAGACACAATGGGTTTTGTAACACAGAAGTTTCGTGGATTGATTGATTGATTGATTGATTGATTGATTTATAGTCTATGCTTAGTATTGAACCCCAGAGCCTCACATACGCTACATGTTATGTATGCTATGGCACTGAGGTACATGTACATTTGTGGGGTAGCCCAGGTTGACTTTCTTCCTATCCCAGCTGTCTTCCTATCCCAACTGTCTTCCTATCCCAGCCTCTTGAGGACATAGCCTCAGTCATGTGTCACTCAGTCATGTGTCACTCAGTCACATGTCACGTGCTCTGTCTTCTTTTTTTCTTTAAAAACTTGGTTTCTTTCTTTCTTTTTTTAAAAAAAAAAAAGATTTATTAATTTTTATTTTACATGCATGACTGTTTGGCCTGCAAGCGTGTGTGTGCACCACGTGCATGCCTGGTACCCACAGAGGCCAAAAGAAGACACTGGAGTTGTGAGCTGCCATGTGGGTGCTGGGAACTGAACCCCGGTCCTCTGCTAGAATGGCGACTATTGTTCTGAGCCATCTCTCCACCCCAAGCTTCAGAGTTTTAAAGGCCACACTGCTCACTCCAGGAACTATCCCAGGTATGCCTTCCTGACATCATGGGTCTCTTCCCGAGAGTCCTCCCTCCACGCAACCGGCCTCAGCCAGCAACCTGCCTGGGTCGCAGGGTAGGACAACTAGGTGACCGTGAAGGACAACGGACCTTCGCCAACACAGCCATGCTTCCCAAGGCTGCTTTCTCAGGTAACGGGCAGGCGTTCTAGCCTCCCTTCCACCACAGGGGCCGCCAGAGGACAGTGACATTTGGCACTGTCTAGCGGCAAGCAAGGAACAGATCCTTGATAAACATGGACAGAGACATGGCTGGGTGTACAGATGAAGCTGAGCTCTTTTGAGCCAGGGCTTCTTAAACTACAACCAGAAGCTCTTGCCCATATCAGTATTCAACTGTGGGAGGGAAAAAAAATGCTTCTAAGTTCTAAAATATATATATATATATATATATATATATATATATATATATATATATATATAGAGAGAGAGAGAGAGAGAGAGAGAGAGAGAAAACAGCAGTCACCATGTATAGACAGCAGTACGCATGCCCCTCCCTGTGAGTGTAGACAGTACAGATCACACTCCCATCCCCCTATTCACTTCCAAGACCGTCAGGGATTGGGGCGGCATCTATCCCAGGGTACACAGAGCTCAGCCTACATCACACAGAAAATAGAATCCCAACCACGAAACAGCTTCATTGAACCCATGAATCGCCTGGTGTCCTATCTCCCTTGAGCTCAAGCAGACAGCAACATGGAATAGAGGTGCTGTCCAGGTGTCTCCTAAGCCTGCTCAGGTGGCTACGTTCTTCTGAAATGTCAGTGTCCCTCTGGCCTGTTCTCAGGCCCTTATCAGGGCTGAGATATCTGTCTACTGATATCTACCCACCCATTCAGCCTGAACCCAGCACACCTCCAGCCTACACAATTCCTGTCTAAATAAGCTTTGTGCAGGCCGCCACCCACCTACTGTGCCACAGGCACCAACTGCTGATAATCTAAACAGTTGGAGCAGGGCAATGGCTACCATGAAGCCCACCATAAAGAAGTGGAACCAAGTCAAGCCCAAATCAGCAAAGGTGTGCCCACCCTATCCCCTCCTGGTCCCCACACCATGAGCGGCGACAGCGCGTGCGTGGCACTTCCCGGAAAGGCACCTGGGTGTACCTTCTGTGCTCAGAGACCCATTCGAAGACTCCTCCCTGGCGAAGTGGTAAGTTCAGAGGCAGAGAGCAGACAGACCCAGCCAGGATCAAAGTCAAGGGTCTCTGAACTCCAAAGATGCCAGCCAATCACAGCCTTCCTCCTCCCTCCTTTAAGAGGCCCAGTCTTTGAGGATTCCTTCAAAAGTCAGCCCCCACTCTCATGTTTCAAAGGGATGTCCCAATCTGGGCCCATCCCACAGCCAGGCTGTTGAGCAGAGATGTCCCTCCATCCACAACTTCCCCTTCTGTCTCTCTCCATCACAGAACCTGTCCCAGAAGCATCTCTGGGGAGGTGGTTGCCCCTCCCTACACTCTGCAGGCCCAAAGTGCATGCCCACTGCATGGGTTGGTAAGGCTCTGGGTTGGCAGACTCTCCCTGTGCGCTGCAAGATAACAGTTCTGGTCTCGCTTTGTGAGCACTGACGTTGAAGGATTAAATGCATGAGTAGCTAAGGGAGAGAGATCCTAGCTCCACGCTGCTAAGATGGGAGAGCGTTGATCTACAGAACCATCCGTGGGTGACCAGACTAGAGCTGGCCATCTGTGAACACAGTTCCCTTGTTATAGACACAGATCTCCCCACGTGGATGTGCTCATGATCAGATGCAGGTACATAGGGGTCAGAGTTCACACATGAACTTCTGGGGTCAAAGTTCCCATGCACTTCCTCTCCCTCCATTGGGGGGGGGGGTCTAGAAGCAACCAAACATCAGTAGCAACCAGCACTAGATCTGGGTTTCTGATGCTGCCTACAGAATGGGCAGACCCTAGGGCTGAACCCGGAATGACCTACGGACCAAACAGCAGCGAAGAGCTTAGGTTCTTGCAGGGATGTGGTGTTTACAGGACCCAGGGGTAATAGCAAAAGAAGAGAGTAAGGAAAAGCCAGGTGGAATTGCACAATAAAGTGTGAAGATATGAATCAACACGAGTAGAAATCAAGGATTAATAAGTGGCTACGTGAAGGAGAAGCAATTCCCCTATCCACACGAAATTCCAAATAATTCAAGTTCTTAGCCTTTAGGAGAGTAAGTCGCACAGAACACCTTCCCCTTGCCTCAGTTGTAGGATGCACTATGAATTCCTTCTAAAAAGCAGCGCAGGGAGGGCCTTGGCAGAGAGGCTCCCTGACAGATAGGGTATATTGGAGTCACACTGAAAATTAGAATCCAGGCATCAAGAAATCCATCACCCCAGACTGATCATGACAAAACCATCAAAATCTCAAGAGCAGATTCCCAAGTGATACGCAGGCTCCAACACAGGGCCCCACGGACCAGCACACTCCTCAAGGAGTCAACCAAAGTCGGAGTCAGGGTCACAGTTAAGAGGCGCCTAAGGGAATATGGCAACCAGACAGATATGGGACATATATGGGATGGGGTCCTGGGACAGAAACAAAGGCATGAGGTAAAAATGAAGGAAACAGAGAACTTCACTGATAACCATGGATGGAAATAGGGACTGCCACCTAACCTGATGACCAGAGATGTCCCTAGGGACAGAGAACCCCAGGGTAGAAGCAGAGAACGGACGCCCAAAAGTTGTCCTCTTGCATCCACACGTATGCCATGGCACTTCGTACCCACAAATACGAACACAAGTAGATGTAATCTACAACTTTCTAAACATATAAGTACTAGTGCACAAACTGTAACAGGCGAACCACACCAGCTTCAAATGTTAACGGTACAACAGAGTGTTGATATAGAGGGTGGAGCAGGACCAGGAAAGGGGTCGGATGGACACCAGGCAGGACTGCCACCAGGACACCTTCACAATGAACAAGGACAGCCGACACAAAGTGTCAGCCCAGAGTGTGACTGCAGGCACACTAAGTGTCCAGAAGAGGCAAATCCATAGATAGATTGTGGTGATGGCCTCAGCTGAGGGAAGAGGCAGTAGAGTGCCAGCTACCTGCTCCTTGCCTGGGTCTGGAAACACTCTCCAAGGCTTATGGTGATGGCTGACAAGATTATGAATGGGTTTGAAAGCAGTAAATTATCTCTGTAAGGGGTGGGTAGTGTGGCATGTGAATTATTCCTCAACAAAGATGCTGAAAAAGAACAAATTCTCCCCTAGGCTCGCTCCCTCCCTGCGGCACAGCCTGGCTCAGCTACAGATGAACCCTAAAGCAAGGATCTTTGCAGTATGACCTGCCAAATGGCTCAGAGAAGGCAGAGCACGGTGCCCAGTCGGTGCCACTAAGGATCACCAGAGGCTGCCAGACACAAGGGACATGGTGCTAACTGGGTGTGGAGAGGCCCTCTACATGGGACGAGAGACAAACAGAAAAAAGGGACAAAGTCTCTTGTATCTTGGAGAAATCCCCCAAACTTCTCTGTATTAGAGGTACCCTTACCGTGGGATGGAGCCCACCACAGAACCCACCTTCAATAGTCACAAAAACAAACCACAACTAAGAACATCTCAGCAGAATATCACCAGGCCCTCTGAGAGATACTGCCGCACCTTTAAAAACCACATGATCCTTTTAACTCAGCTTTTACAGAAGGGTTACCATGGGGCCCTAGAGCTGCTGTGGCCACAAGTTCAAATCCTAGCTCTGCTACGGAACTAACTAACAAGCACTTGAACCAGCTGTGGCCCTCTCTGTGCCTCAGTTTCTTCACCCGATGATCCCAGCAAAAGTACGTGGGGCGAGAGGATTCCTGAGAGGCACTTGGCACAGTGTGTAGTGCATAGACTGACGTCTCTTTCTTACTACTGCTTTTTTTTTTTTTTTTTTTTTTTGATAGGCCAATGCTTCCTGTCTTCCTGTCTAACCACGGGGGACTTTAATCACAGGCTTAAGTATAATCACAACTCTGGTTATAATTCAAACACCAAACAGTCTCAACAATAGCCTTTAGATGTCAAATGTTATTAGTGGTGACTTATAGCTGAAAGTCCCCTCCCAGGCCTTCGGTACTGGCCACACGCAGACACCCCAGGAGAAAAGATCGACGTTTTTTCTACAATTAGGAAAACCCCTAAGTCACAGTCGGGATTTTTTTTTTTTTGCTTTGCTTTGCTTTGCTTTGCTTTATAGGGCATTTCTCTGTCAGTCACAGGCTCTGACTTGGTACAGCGACTTGGTACTGCTGTCCTGGGCCAACCCAGGCCTCCTCCCTAATGCTGGCCCACACCTGGCTAAGGACTTTCGCCCCCTCTCTAGGCACCATTTTCTAGTTCTGTCCAGAATGAAGAAAAGCAGGAAGCCATCAGGGAAAAGCCAAGGAGAAAGCAGTCCCAAGGCCACTATGAATGGCACCAGAAAGTCCCCAGTCAGCTCACAGAGCTCACATTCCAAACCTTTCAGAGCCCCTGTTTATGGTCAAACTGCCCTGGGGTGGAGGCCTCCCTGGAAATGGTCATCTGAGACCGGGAAAAGAGGAGTTACCTCACGGCAAGTCTGTCTTCATTCACCTGTGACTCACTCTGCAGGACTCCCATCTTATCTCTCTAGATTCCGGATTGCTGTCTCTCCACTCTTGATACACCACAGAGTGGCCAGCAGCTGTCCCAGCAGTCCCCTACACAAGCTGGCCGCCACCTTGCCCCAAGCTGCTAGAGGGCCAGCCGCACCCTCGCACCCTCGCAGGGAAGAATGCAGAAACTCAGAAAAGGTGGCCCAACCACACAAGCCAGTCACTGCATCTCTCCCTGACAGACACTTGCTACCACACACACTAAGTGCTGCCATTATGATATACCAAGAAAGCCAAACACCAGAGTAGAGGGGCCAGGGGTGCTCAGGAGGAGAACCTACCTGCCCAGCTCCCCAGAGAGGACGGCCTCCAGACACCATCCTTGCCCCATCATGAGCACCCCAATCCTGTAAAGGCTTCTCTCTAGAAGCCCTACCAGTGCCTGGGGAGCTGGATGGGGCTCCCATGAGAAGGAACACCACAAAGCACTTTAGCCAACAAGGATCCCACAGCACTACACTGAGCCTTTGGTTCTCCAGGCATGAATTCTGTCCAGATGTGGCACGGCTGGAGTTGCTATTTCTAAACAGCTGTAACTTATCCTATGCCCAGGACCATACAAGCAGAGCCAAGAGTCTCTCAGAGCATCCAGTAACACTGTTTCCATTGTGCAGAGCACTCGCTATTGTGAGTCAGAAATGTTGATTCAGGAAACAGGTCGGACTCTCCTCTTTCTAGGTGGTGAAGGTGAAGGTGAAGGCCAGGGAGAGTGAGGACGGCAAAGGCCACGGCTGTTGGCACGGACGACTGCACTGTCTGCTGGCGCCACTCCGGGTGAGCCAGGATAACAGAGGGCGCCAGGAGGTTTGGAGAGAGACCACTGGTTCTCCCTTAAGGAATACACCTCTGCCAAAACCTCTCTGCCTGCCTGGGTAGGAGGCACAGGATAAACTGGTGCCCAGGCTCTGTAGAAACAGACCTCAACTCTGAGACTGTCCCGGGCAGTTTATAGGACATAAGTCCTAGCATGGACTCAGACAGACATCTCCGGGACCAACAGGGAGAGCCATGTGCCCCACCATCAGCCAGGATGGCTGAGGAAAGCAGGGAAATGATGGTCCATAAAGAATTCGATCCTGGGCATCCAACCTTCTAGACATCCTAGCCCATACTCCCTGGGAGTTCGTAATCACAGCAAAGGCAGGGGGCTCCAACGTGCAGAAGGAGCAGGCATATTGACTGAGACTCTCAGTTGGGGTGTCCCAGAGAACATCTGTATATTGTGGCTTCATCCTAGCACGGGGCAGGGAAGCTAAATAAAACACTCTCACTGGACTGGGCTGTGTGTGTCCCCACATGGGCCTGGGAACAGGTTGGGCAGAATGAGAGAAGATTCTTCCGATCTCGGCAGGGCCACTAAGGCCACCTGAGAAGGCACAGGGTGGCCTTGCCTGACTCCTCACTTAGGGTGTGTCTGGCCGTCTTGGAACCCACACCATCTTGTTATCTCTTATCTTGTCTTTCGTCACCCACTGACTGATAAGGAAACTGAGGCAGGGCTGGTTCTGTGACAGTGCCTTGCCCAATGTCACAGAACAGGTATCTGAGATAAACTAACTTCCAACTGTCCTTTTATTTCAAACCCTACAGAGCCTGGACCATGACCCTCCTTCTGAACCTGGTCCTAAAGCAAGCCCCCTGCCTGGCTGGGGTTCAGCGAGATTGAGGATTTGGTGGTGGGAGTGGTGGGGGTGCGTTAAGACTCAGCACCTTTAATTTTGTCCCTAATCTACACAAGGCAAGGCAGGAAGGGAACCCACTTTGAACAAGGTCCCCCCAAACTGAATCTCTCTTACCTCTGGAAATGGGGAAGTTCCAAAGAGTGCAAGGTTCTGCCTCTGGCCCTAGAAACCTGCCTCTTACCCTGGCCACGGGTAGGGACAGGGGAACCAACATCCAGACTAGCACCTCTCCACCCTTCAGAGGTGCTGGTCCCACTCTGGACAGAAGAGGTCTTAGGTTAGGGACTGCCACACCGCACCCCACCTTAATGGTTGTATAAACATAGGCCTAAGCTCCAGTTCAGGTGCCAACTGTCCCCAGAATGCCATAGGCTAATTCCAAATGAAAGGAAAAGACACAACAGAGAGCTGGGTGTGGAAAGGGAGCAAGCATCCACAACTTTTCCCCAGGTCATCTGTTGGGCCACACCAGCCTGGACAGCCCTCCTCCTTTTCAGTCCTCCCCCACCACCAAGAGTGGGTCAGTAGGACGACGACATTTGCTGTGCCCTCATCCTGACCGCCCCCCCCCCCGCTAGCGGCCTAAGCATGGTGACCCAGCTAATGACTCCCCCACAACATAGTTTGGGCCCTGCGTCCCATCGACGTCTGCCTCTCGCCCACCAGGAGGACCCTGACCCGCACAGCGCCCGTGGTACGCGCGAGGGGCGGCCGTGACGCGCGCCCCGGGAGCGTGTGTGCGGGGGCGCGCCCGCGCTGCTCCCCGAAGGGAGGGTCGCCGCTGCGGGGCCACCGAGTGAGAGTGTGGGCACACGGGGTCGCGGCCCGGCGGCCGGGACAGAGCGTGGCCAGCGTCGCCCAGGTCCGTGTGGGAGTCCGCGTGCGCGCCGCTTACCCTGCGGGATGATCGGGGCCAACTCTCATCCACCCGCCGCCGCGGCGCCCCCCTGGCCGGCCACCCGGCCGCGCTGCACCTGCCGCCCTCCCGGGAGCCTAGCGGCGCCGGGGAGCGGGGACTACGCGGCCCCGCGGGTGCCGGCCACGAGCGCGGAGGCGGCGCCGCGTCGCGCGCTCACGTCCTGCGGCGCGGAGTCTGCGCGCCCCCCCAACCGGGCTTGCGCAGCCGCCGCCCCGCTCCGCCCCCTCGCCTCCCCGCCCTCCCTGCCGGGTTCGCGCGCGCGCGAGCCCGATCACGCGGCGCCGCCTTTGTTTGGGTGACCCACGTGGGTCCTCGCCGCGCGTGCCCACGCGCACGCGTGGCCGCCTGCCAGTCGCAGCCACGGGCACAAGCGACTACAAGGATATACTCCCCTGTCACCTCTCTCCCGGCGAACTGGCTTGACCGTTACTGCCAATGGAGACCTGCACTTGGTGTAGAAAGACTTGTCCTGGCATCGCCAGGCTGGACTCAAGAGCACAGCTCCACCCTGGGAAAAGGACATGGAACCTGCACCTGGAGGGCAATGAGCAACTCCGCCTTTCTCTCCCACTCAGTACCTAGCCAGGAATGCCACACACCTTTAAATGTCACCGAAGCGATAGGAAGCCTACTTCAGCTCTAGTACTATCTTAAGGAAAAGAGATCCTCCAAGAGTCACCGCCCCCGTTTTGACTCGCCTTTCAAAAACCAGGGTTGACAAGGACCCAGAGAGATAACTAATGAACCTGGTAAAAGACCACACCCTCCAGAACCCCAGGCCCTAGCCTGGTTGGAGGACTGACCTGCAGCACCGTATGGGGTCTGACCTAGGAGGTCCACTGTAGTGTACGAGGGTGACTGTAGCAAACTCAGCATCAGCAAGTGGAGACAGCACATTAGACCTGTGCCCACTTGACCCGCTTGCACTGTGAGGCTTTGACGACCTCACTTCCAACCCTCTCAGTCCAGAACTGTCCCCCACCTTATTATGTCTCAAGCACCCCAGGAGGTTTGAGGGATTCAGGCCCCCCTTTGTCCTCCAGCATTGCCTACCTTCCAGACAGGCCTTTGTCCCAGGGTCAGGGGCTGGCATCCAGAGGGGCTCCCGTGGGTGAGTTCTCTCTCTCTCTCTCTCTCTCTCTCTCTCTCTCTCTCTCTCTCTCTCTCTCTGCAGATTTAGAAGCTATGCCCAAGTGTAGCACAACATGAGGTCTGTCCCATGGCTCTTGGCTGGCAGTGTGAGGTGCCAGGCTAAGCTGCCTGCAGGGCTTGGTCTTGGCAAGATGAGAGCTACTTTGGGCAGGAACTGCCTCTGAGTCACCTTTGTGCGGCATCCCAGCCCAATGCCACGCCAATCTCGCTGGTTCCTCCTACCCCTGGCTTTCCCTGCTTCCTCTCTGTCCTCCAGCAAAACCGGACTCTGGTCCCCCGCCCCCACCCTCCTCAAGCACAAGTGTTATTTTCCTGCCTCCAGCATTGCATCCTCCCCCCCCCCCCCGGGGAGCCTCTCTACTCTGACCCTACCCAACCTTCCAAGCTAAGGCCAAAGTTTCAGCTCCACAAAGCCTCCCTTGACCAGCCCAGTTAAAAAATGGTTCTAGCGTCCCAGGAAGCCAGAGTTCCTGGGAGTCATTCCCCACCTGTCTCCTGTGAACTCAGCTGGGCAGCTTCTACAAGGAAAGGTTCAAGGCATTCATGTAGGGATCCCTCCTTGCTGGAGTTAAAGTGTGTCCCCAGAGTCCCTGCATTGCAAGTTTAGTCCCCAGTACACCCATGTGACACAGTGATTACTTTGGAGGACTCCGCCCTCAGAACAACAGCTTTATGATCAGAGCTGGTTTTATAGAGTAGACTCTTGATGGAAGATGGGTTGGTTTGAATGAGAACCCCATAGGCTCATATCTTTGAATGCTTGGTTCCCTAGATGGTAACACTGTTTGGGAAGGATTAGAAGGCATGGCCTTGCTAGAAGAGGTGTGTTTCTGGTGTGCTTGAGGTCTCACGAGCCCACATTCCCGGTTAACTTTCTCTCTGCCTTGTGTCTGTGTCTCAAGGTATAATAAGCTCCAGCACCATGCCTGCCTGCCTGCTACCACTGCTGCCTGCGGTGATGGTTATGGACTAACCCATGGGAGTCCCAGGTTAGACACTTGTCCGTAAGTTGCTTTGGTCATGATGTCTCATCAAAGCAATAGAAAAGTAAGTCCCTGACATGCACTCATGAGGGTGGCATGGCAGGCAGGTCCTCACTATCACACAGGACATCGCGAAGCCAGCCAGCACAGCTGCAGAAGGGCTCTATGTAAACGAGGTGTTACAGGAAGCCCCGCCCCTCACTTTCAGTCACTCTCTCTAACTTCCTGTTCCTCTGTAGACAGGCCCCGCCCTCAGCTCCTCACCCCGGGGGAGAATTCTCTCTTGCCTTATTCCTGTAGCATATCTCCGTCTCTGCTGTTTCCGGTTCAGCCTGCATGTATGAGTGGTGATGGGAAGCGGAAGGGAGCCTGGGAGATGCTGGGGCTTCTGGTCAAGCTGAACCACCTGAAGTCATAGCATGGCGGCATCAGGAAGACAACCAGCAGATACACACAACAGCCGGACCCTGGCATAACCCAGAGGGTGCCCAGGAACATTCTTTGCATGAGTGTACAGGATAAGGACAGAGACAGGAGCCCAACAATGAAGCCAGACTTCTAGGACCTTCCCAGGACCCCTAATCCCTCCCCCACCCCTTCTGTTCACAAACATCCACTAGGTGCCCATTCCCAGGCACTGCCTGGTGGAGAATGAAACTGGTCAATAAGCACGTTCTAGAAGACAGACTTGGACAGACACTACCCCTAGGAGAACTTGGGGTTACCGTGACCACCACCTACTCAGAGGCTCCTCACAACCATGGCCCCTCATTAACTGATAAAGGCTATTGTGGTCTGGACTGTGTCTCATAAATCTGAATATTTGAAGTCCTAATCCACCAGACCTCGGAACATGGCTGCATTTGAAGACGGGGTCTTTACAGAGGCCAGAAAAGCCAGTGGGGCCACATGAGCTACCTCCAGTCTAGTTTGTGTGGTTCTTGGGGAGGGGTGGAAGTATTCGAGACAGAGTTCCTCTGTGTAGCCCTGTCTGTCCTGGAGCTCGATCTGTGGACCAGACTGACCTCGAACTTGGAGATCCACCTGCCTCTGCCTCCCAAGTGCTAGGATCAAAGGCGTGTGTCAGTCACCACTGCCCAGCTATCTAGCTGGTTCTTACCAAGAGACAATCAGGACGCAGACGCAGATTGAAAGGGATGACCGTATGGAGTCAGGGAAGGCAGAGACTCACGCCACACCCTGGTGAAAAGGAACTGACCTTGGACTGTAAGGAAACCTCTGTTCCACCCGCTGTCCTAAAAGCCACCTGATACAAAAGGCCACACACACACTGATCCAATAATGTCACCACTAACCCCACCTCCTCTGCTCAAAGTGAGCTTGATACGGAGGGATAGCTATCAAAGGCCGGGCCAGACCAGCAGGGGTTTCTGAGCTCCTGGGCCTCATTGGAATCTATAGGAAGTTAGCTAGAACCTGTTAACACTCTGAGGCCATCTGGACCCTCTTGTGTCCCCAAAGCCTCCTATCAGAGCCCTGAGGAACACTGAGTGTCCGCCGTCTTCTGATCTCCACAGCAGAAGAGGAGAGTGTGAAGTGAGAGGAGAGTGACTCGCTATTACGGGACCGCCTTGGGACAGGCAGGACCTCCCTGGGACAGGCAGAGGCCGGTCCATCAGACAAGCCTGGCTTATCGCTTATTCCAGTCTTATAGAAGACTCAATGTGACATGGCTCACACAAAGTCCGGGCGCCCTAGAACGGTGGTTCTCAACCTTCCTAATGCTGCAACCCTCATGTTGTGGTGACCTCCCCTCCCCAAACCATAAACTTATTCTGTTGCTACTCCATAACTATAATTTTGCTAGTGTTATGAATCATAATGCAAATATCTGACTTGCAGGATACCTGATATGTGACTCCCCAAAGGGGGTTGTGACCCCAGATTAAGAAATATTGCCCTGGATCCTTAATTTCCATGACTGTACGGTGCAGGAGTGAGCTGCCCTCTGTAGCCAGACAGCAACTGGGACTGGGTCTCTTCCCACTGAAGAGGTAAAGCAGCAGCCGCCTGTGGGAGATCAGGACTCAGAGTCTCCAAGGTAGAATTGAGAAGGCTGAGCAGCTAGGGCTGTGTAGTCTGATGGTGCCAAGCAGATAGGCGAATGTGCGTCTGCGCACAATGCCTGTTCCTCTCCCCGTTCTAGGCACTCCCTGAGTAGGGGCCCAGTAAATGGTCAGATGTCATCTAGAAATCCAATTCACATATTTTCTTGCCTGGAAGTAATGCACTCTGAAGTCAGAGGCCCCACCAGTGTAACAGCTGCTTTTCAGGGGAAACCCCAACCCTGATGTGTTAGGTACACTCTGTTCTAGGTTGTTCCCATGACAGCATGACAAGGCACGGGCATCTTGGAAGGAACATGGGCGTGATAGGACCTGACACGTGGAAGGCTCTACTCCAGCATCTCCAACTCTGGCTGCGACCCTTGGAGGCTCTACTCCTGCGATAGAGGGCCTTCTGTACAGCCTTGCCAGGCCGTGTGGGGCGGCAGAAAGCAGGCTCTGAGCTGCCTGCCTGGCATGGGAGCTGTGGGTAGTGAGCCAGTGCTCAGGAGGGAGATGAGGGACCTGGAGATGACAAATTGCAAACCCCTCTTAACAAGTTAGGGCTTTAGAGCTGGCAGGTGCTCCACCTTGTGGCTGCAGGTGGTATCACAGCACAGAGGACAGACATCGCACTCAAATTGGGGTCCGTACCATCCCTTACCCCTCTCCCTATCCAGCAGCCTGGCAAGCACAGGCACGACTTGGGACCACATGGCAGAGTCTTTCTGTTTCGTACCTCTGTGTCCACTCTGGGACAGACTGCTGGCCCTGATCTAGTTTGGGCTCTGAGTTTCACCTGCTTGGTGACCTTGGCCAGTCCCTGTGAGGTCTTGAAGCCTTTGTTTCTTTACTTCGAAGGATGATGGCTGCCTCCTTACTTTTTCCCTACCCCTTGCTCCCTCTACAGTCATTCACAGAGGCCCTTGACCAGCAGATTTGGCCCATGAAGACCTTCTGGGGATGAAAGACCCATGTGTGAACCATTTATGACATGCTCACTAGGGCCAGAGGACTAGAAGGGAGGCCTGTCCTGGTGTGAGCCTTTTGGTTTTAAAACCTAGGAAGGCATCTGAGGAGATTAGACCATGGAGGGGTGACAATCTTCAAGATCTTTAGGTTCTGGGGCAGGTGCAAGTCAACACTGGACTTAGAAAGCTGAGGACATATGTAGGCCAGTGTATGAGCAGGTGGGGAGATGGGGACACCAGGGCAGTACAGGGGAGGTGAGGGGCTGGGGGCAATGAGTAAACGCAGGGGTGAGGGACTGGGGGCAGTGAGTAAATGCAGGGTTGAGGGACTGGGGGCAGTGAGTAAATGCAGAGGTGAGGGGCTGGGGGCAATGAGTAAATGTAGGGGTGCGGGGTTGGGGAAATGAGTAAATGCAGGGGTGAGGGG
>NC_034606.1:51055292-51060320 GCF_900095145.1 Mus pahari | reverse complement strand
GGGGCTGGGGGCAGTGAGTAAACGCAGGGGTGAGGGACTGGGGGCAGTGAGTAAATGCAGGGGTGAGGGGCTGGGGGCAGTGAGTAAATGCAGAGGTGGGGGCTGGGGGCAGTGAGTAAATGCAGGGGTGAGGGACTGGGGGCAGTGAGTAAATGCAGGGGTGAGGGGCTGGGGGCAGTGAGTAAATGCAGAGGTGAGGGGCTGGGGGCAATCAGTAAATGCAGGGGTGAGGGGCTGGGGGCAATTGAGGGGTTGGGGGCAATGAGTAAATGCAGGGGTAAGGGGCTGGGGGCAGTGAGTAAATGCAGGGGTGAGGGGCTGGGGGCAGTGAGTAAATGCAGGGGTGAGGGGCTGGGGGCAATGAGTAAATGCAGGGGTGAGGAACTGAAGACAGTGAGTCAGTGAGGTGGTAGAGTGAGAATTTTGGTTTCTTTAAAAACCCAGTAATGTTATGTGACTACGCTTTTGTTTTAATCCCAGGTGTGGGATGCGGCTGCTTCAGATTGTCCACAGCTGCGGACTGTTTCATGCTTTAGGACGGGTGTGATTTTTGCCACCTGCAGATAGTTTATGTTTGGAATTCTGGGGACTCTTGAGAGAGCCGGTGGCTGCTCTTGGTCCCTGCTGCTGGGTTGGCTGTGCTGGATTGCTCTGCTGGTTTGCTGATTGGAGACATTCTGACAGTGAAGGCTGGACTTGCCCCATGGAACTCAATATCCCGAGTCAGCAGGCAGTGGTCTAAAGTGGTCTACACCCCCTTTCCCCTCTAACCTTCTTTCTCTCTTACCTAGTGTTAGGGTGAAATGCGGGCTGGAAGGGTGGTAGACATGAGAACCCAATAAAGTAGCTCAAAAATATGCCAACAGGGTAGGTAGTGAGGAACTGGCAGAGGAAATGAGGGGTCGTGGGCAGTGAACCAGAACAGGGGCTTGGGTAGCTGGGGCAGTGAGCTGTGGGGGAAGGGAGCGCTTGCACAGAGACTGTTAGAGAATGTGTGCCTGGGGAGAATGGGACAGTGGCTGGCAGGGACCTTTGGAAAGCCAGCTGTTAGGAGCAGCTTTCCTGGGGCTGGACCCGGATGCAGAGGGGCCTTCCTGACCCGTGGTTCTTGGCGATTTGGGGAGCAGGGTGCTAGAGGATCCGACAATGTGGACAGTCTAGGCATGGAGGAGCCCAGACATGGTGTCTTTCCTGAGGATACATCCTTGCTCAGTCCTCCAGGGCAGTCTACTAGAAGAACAGGGACCACAGAGGCAAAGGAGTGGGGTCTCCAGAGGCAGGTGGAGGTTGGCATACAGGACAGATCTCCAGGATCTGTGGAAGAACTATAAGGAAAGGATGAAGAATAGCTTCAGGGGAGGGGGCAGGGCAGGGCGGGAGAGGCCAGCACAGCCTTCATGGGCCCTGTGATCCCTGAGATCAGAGGAAGTTTCCCATGTAAAAAGGAACTGTAGACAGAATGATACAGGCCCCATCTAAAGTTCTTGTAAGGGAACCTTTAGGATTCTATAGACCAACGTTATACACTACAGAACCTTCTAGAATTACAGATGTTCTCTACAGCTAGTCTGTTCTATAAGGGTGTACCCATTAACTACATGCCTCTACTGAGCAACTGAAATGTAGCTAGTTCCAGGAAAAGGGAAGTTACAGTTGCATCTTGGGCGTTAACAGACTGCCATGCAAACAGCCTGTGTGGATAGTGAGGCAGCAGGCTGACTGAACTGGAGCCAGGGAAAGCCCAAAAATGTTGGGACTCTGAGAGGACAGCATGATTCACCAGAGCGAGAACACAGACGGGCCAATTAGACAAAGACCGTACATCAGAAGAGCAGGGAAGTAATTGGAGAGAAAAAGGGAAGTAATTTCAGAGTGAATGAAATTAAAACAGTCCTAATGAATAAACACATTGCATCATATTTTGAGATGGGCAGAGCCAAAGGGGGGAACGTTCAGTAAAACAGATTTATTTTATTTTTTAAATTATGTGTATGTCTGTGGGGGGGTATGAGCACTTAAGTGCAGTACCTGAGAAAGCCAGAAGAAGACATCAGATTCCCTGGAGCTAGAGCCCTAAGCAACTGTGACATAGGTGCTAGGAGCTAAGCTTGAGTCCTCTGCAAGAGCAGCGAGTGCTCTTAACAGCTGCACTATCTCTCCAGGCACAGGGTTTGTAGGCATGTGTGTCTGTGTGTCTTTTGATGAATTTATTTTTATCTTATGAGTGTTTTGCTTGCTTGTATGTATGTGTACCATGTGTGTACATTCCACACACAGGTCAGAAGAGGGCATCTGACCTCTTGAAACTGGAGGTATGCATGGCTGTGAGCCACCATGTGGGCACTGGGAACTGAACCCAGGTCCTCTGCAAGAGCAAGGAGTGCTCTCTACTGGCTATAGCACTTGGGAGACTGGGCCCTGGGTCTTGATTGGATAGCACAGTGGAGTTGGCTCTGGAGGTGTGGGTGTGAGTGAGCGGGCCTCACGGGCGGGAGAACAGGAGAGCTGACCCTGCCTCCTCCTGATGGCAGCATTGGCTGGCCTAGCTGGCGTAGTGCTGAAGAACTCAACATGGTGGTGCGGATAAGGAAGAGCCAGCATACTGATCAGCTCAGCTGCCACCCAGGCCCAGATCCAGGCCACCTAGTTGGCCCACCCCACAATCTGTATCCTCCGCGGACATTTGGGACATGTGCCAGGCCAAGTCCTGCTGATCCAGTGCTGCAGAACCTTCCTGACACAGGGCAAAAACAAAATAACTGGGGAGAGCCCTGATGAGGATCCAATAAAGAGGGGGTCATAGAAACTAGAGATCTCAAGCCAGACCAGTGACTCACTGCAGTGAACATCTGCAAGAGAAGATGTGTGCACCGAGGGATATACTGTGGGACACACTGTGACATGCTACAGCTTCCATGATAAGATGCTTTCTTTCTTTTGTTGTGGTTGTTGGTTGGTTGTGTGGTTTTTTTTCTTTTGCTGGGGGGTGGGGGAAGGTTGCAAGGGAAGGGTGGATATAAAGGGATGGGGAGATGATCAGGACTGGGTACATGATGGGAAACTCACAAAGAATAAAAAGTTTAAAAAAGCAAACCAACAACAGACATACAAAAAAAAAAAAAAAAAACCAACAACACAACAACCAAAAAAACCCAAATGCTTTTAGCCACTGAGCCATCACTCCAGGTCTCCCCACTCCCTATCGTTCTTGGCACAATTCCTGGCCCCTAAAATGCTTTTCAGAAGTTGCCTAGAGAACTCACCTAGGGTTTCAGAACCAGCCCAAGACTGCAGAACATGGCTGGTGTTGTGTTTCTGGAGGCTGACGAAGTGTCTGTCACCTGAAATAGTGTCCATATGCCATAACACTAGCAGAAGTCACCAGGGTGCCCAAAGGCACCCAGTCACCTTGCCAGACACCTGGAGGGTGGAGACCAAGGTAGGTTTTAATGGCGTTTTGTAATTTGTCCTGTAAAGTTCTTTCATTTGTGACCTTTTCTATAAGAAACCACTTATAATAGGCTGTCTTGTGCTTACATCACTCTGTCACTCTGGATGAGTGGTGTGAGCACTGAGACTCAGAGGGAATGAGTGACCGAGTGACCACTGTGCAGAAGGAATGGCGCATTTCTTGCTTTTGGTGATGCCCGTTTCTATATAACCTGTAAGGGAGCCATTAAGGACCAGAATTGATCAATAAATAGGCACAAGCTCTTTTTTTCTATAAATTGGTTATGACTTGATTGTGGTGTGTAATAATTGGGCCTGGTGAGCCTGATCATAAAAATGTAAGCTTGGAGGCTATAGAATGTATCCTGTGCACATATAAGAGCTACTTTGTCTATTATAATGGCAACATTTTAAATGAAATGTTTTACATTCCCAAGCGGTGGGGAGGCTTGTCGCTACTCTGTGTAATTTAGAGTGGGGTTGGTTTTCTTTCCTACCTGGACTGCACTTGTTTTCAGTAGTCATAAGCTACTGTGTGTAGAAGGCTTTGCATAAATCCTTATTCTAGCAGTTACCAGCTGACAGTGCAAACGCTAATTGGGGGTTCTATTTATAGGGAGTCTAGAATAAAGTATGAAGTTCTTCAATCAGCTCGCTTAGTGCAGCGTTTCCTGGTGCTGCAGTCGATCTTCTCTCTAGCTTGTTTCTTCTCCAAGGAGAAACTGTGGTGCCGGTCAAACTGCCCAGCTTCATGGAGAAGAATGAAACGTGGGTCCTTACCTCTCACCTTGCACAAAACGCAACTCCAAATGGATCAAGGACCTTGTCTTAGGGTTCCCATTGCTATGAAGAGACATCGTAACCAAGGCAACTCTTATAAGGGACAACATTTAATTTAGGCTGTTTTACAGTTTCAGAGGTTCAGGCCTTATGATGGCAGGAAGCATGGCAGTGTCCAGGCAGACATAGTACTGGAGAAGGAGCTGAGAGTTATAATGTTGATCCCAAGGCAGCAGGAGAATACTACTGTGTGTCACACTAGGCAGAGCTTGAGCATATATATATATTACCTTAAAGCCCCGCCTCCACAGTAACTCATCTCCTCTAACAAGGCCACGCCTCCCAATAGTACCATTCCCTAGAGCAAGCATATTCAGATCACTACAGACTAAACATAGACTCTACCTCTGTGTCTTGGTTTGGCTTTTACTGTTGTGAACAGACACCATGGCCAAGGCAACTCTTACAAGGACAACATTTCACTGGGGCTGGCTTACAGGTTCAGAGGTTCAGTCCATTATCATCCAGGCAGGCATGATGCAGGAGGAGCTGAGAGTTCTACCACTTCATCTGAAGGCCTCTAGAGGACTGGCTCCCATGGGTTTAGAAGGAGGGTCTGATCGCCCACCCCCATAGTGACACTTCCTTCAACAAGGCCATACCTCCTGTATTAGTCAGGGTTCTCTAGAGTCACAGAACTTACAGATAGTCTCTATATAGTAAAGGAATTTATTGATGACTTACAGTCTGCAGTCCAATTCCCAACAATGGTTCAGTAGTAGCTGTGAATGGAAGTCC
>NC_034606.1:51027095-51051815 GCF_900095145.1 Mus pahari | reverse complement strand
TCTATACCAATTATACATTCTGGAACTGGGGAAATGACCACAGGATGTGTTCGGGGACCTACTGAACCTACTGTGAGACTGACATCAGTCCAAACTCCATTAATCACCTGCCCTCCATAAGCCCCTACTTTAACTGGAGGGCCACAATGTTTCTTGGGATCTCCTGGGATCAGTGTCAACTCAGANCCAGTATCCAATAGACCCCAGAAAGTCTGATTATTTCCTTTCCCCCAGTGNACAGTTACCCTTGTAAAAGGCCTTAGGTCCCTCTGGGGAAGAACTGGAGAAAGGGTAACAGCTAAACTTTTAGGTGTCTTAACAAGATTCTTCCTCAGGGGAACCTGGCCACCCCTTCATTCAAGGGATTCCGGATCTGCAAACTGGCTCAAATCTGGAAATTGATTCACTGGCCGAGATTGCCATTTACCACGATTTAACGTAGCCTTTCTTTCATTTGTTTGAGAATTTTTCTGCTTATACAGATCAAACAGATATGCAGTAGGCTTCTTATGTATTTTGTTCTTGGAAACACCATGATTGATTAGCCAGTACCAAAAGTCCAAGCGAGTCATGCCATTATAAATTTCCCCTCTCCTGTACTGACCATTACGGGGTATGTTATTATAAGCATTGTTTCATCTAAGATGTCCATTATAATAACTAGGATCACCTTGCCTCTGGCAATTCAATGCTGCCACCTGGCCCTTGTTACCTCAGGATCCAATTAAACCCATTGAATTTAATTCATCTAATTGAGTAACAGCATCTCCAATGCTAAGGTCTGGCACAAGGAAAAGAACAAAAACAAAATTCTTCAAATGTGCTGGTGCCCCTCTCACCAGTTTGCGTCTTATAGAGCTGGTAAATGACATATCTTCTGGACCTTCCCATTGTGGAAGATTAGAATTCAGAAGCAGCTGCCTACATTTCCCAGAGGGCTCTCTCTATTGACAGGCAGGTTAGGGGACCACTAGCTCCCTAAGAAATGAGCCTGCTCTGAAGCTTACGACCTGACAATCTTACGTCTTCTCCCTAGTCGCCCAGTGCTCGCCACTCTGCTCTGCCAAGAGAACTGTCTGTGACTGATCTCTGGCTCCAGCGGTGTCTCTGGTTGTATCTATCCAGAAGACAGGCTTTTGTCTGACCGTGTAGACATTTGCCCACGTTGGGGGAGGAGGTATGGGTGATTCTCCTCACCATGCTGTCAAGAGCCAAGGCTCACTCTGGGCGTGGTGTCAAGATGTCCTTGGCTGCCGAAGCAGTGCTCACCTTGCTCGGGGCAGACATTTGAAGTTAGGTTGATTTATTTGTTTGTCTATGGGTGTGGGTATGCATGCGATGATGCATGGGTTGAAGTCGGAGGCCAGCTTGCCAGAGTCAGTTCTCTCCTTTGCCATGTGTGTCCTGCAAGTTGAACTCCGGTCGTCAGGCTTGGTGGCCAATGTCTTTACCTGCTGAGCCATCTTGCCAACCCTGGAGCAGGTATTTAAAGAGAGCTCAGGATGTGAGGTCTTGTGGGTGGCCTATGGAGTGTGGCTGCTCTGTGCCTGCTGCTGCTTCTGTTCCAGGCTTTGACCTGCATGTGTACCCTCGCTGGTCACCCTGTAGACACTCCTGGGGATGCCCAGGACAAGGGACAGCTGGGATCACAGGAGAAGGAACAGTAGGCGACTCAGGCTAAGGGGAAGGGCTGCGGATTCATCCCTTCTGGATTGGAGAGTACCTGGGAACCAGTAGATTCCTTCTCTGTTTTAGTGGGCGTGCCTGTGACCAAATGGGGCTCCTTGGAAGAAATACCCGGACACACCCAGTTATAATGCCACCCACCCTTAGGGCTCGTCTTCTCCAGAGCACTCTAGATGCGCCCCTACGGTTCTTCCATCTCAGGTGCATGCTCTCCTCGCTCATTTACCCCAGCTTCTCAGAAATGCCCCTGCTCCCCACGCCGAGACCTGGGTGCCTGGAGGTTCTGAGTTCCAGGTTGAGCCATGGCAGCAAAGAAAGCCACCTGGGCTGTGGTGCTCAGCACTTTTCGCCTGCACCTGGTCCTGATGCCTCTTACAGCTAACTGACCAGCTTACCCTGATTCTCCGTGTTCGAATGCCATGCTTCCAGAAGATTCCAATGGGGCACAGCCCCCGTCTATCTTCTAGCCTCTGCTTCACTGTCAGGAGTATAGCTTTTCTGCCTTCCAGACCTGGCCTGAGTTTTGTTTCACAAAGGTTCTGGCGGTCTGTGAGAGCTCCTATCCCAGGGACAGACCTCCATACAGACAGATGTAGCCAGGGGGCCCACCTCCTTCCTCTTCACCCTGTTTCTGGCCCTTACTATACTCTAGGGAGCACAGACAGCTTTCTCCTCAACGCCTCTGGGTGGTGTTTTGCCTCAGTGTCCCAAACCTGAACTGGAATAGAGCCAAGAGTCCCTCACACAGCAGGAGTTTGGATTGCTTAACAGCTGGCTGTGAGAAGAGTAACCTGTGCTGTATGGAGCTGGACCCACAGTGCCCAGAAAGGTTTTGCCAGGTAAAGAAGGGAGGCAGAAGATAACTTCAGACAAAATATAAGGAAGATTCAACCGACCACTGCTGGCTTTGAAGATGGAGGGGGGGGGGGCAGGGGCCAAAGGAATACAAGTGGCTTCAAAAAATTAAACAAACAAAAGAAGGTGTTCTCTCTCAGGCTCCAGAAAGGCATGTGGCACTCCCCACATCTGACTTCTTCATTGGCTGAGACCCATTGCAGACTGCCCAACCCCAGGACTGTAAAATAAATCAGGACAGTTGTGGTTGCTGGGATTTGAGCTCAGGACCTTCGGAAGAGCAGTCAGTGCTCTTACCCGCTGAGCCAGCTCTCCAACCCCAGCCAGCACTTATTATTACTACCAACACTATTCTTCCTGAACATCAACATAGACCCAGCAAACATGTTCACTGCTGGTTCTGGGAGACCAAAGGATTGGGGTGGATTCTGTAGACAGAAAAGCCAATGGGCCCTCAGTCATTTAAAAAAGCCAATCAACCAGCTGCAACAGAATTTGAAAGACTCAATCATTCTGCCAATACCCTCCTGGGTCCCCCCTCTTCCTCACCATGCAGGTGGTAGCTTGCCGTGGTCGTCATCTTGGATGTGCAGTTCTGGCTCTGTGAGCACAGAAGCCATGTACACCCTGGCCCCCAGAGGCTGGCTGGGGCTCTAGGCTATGTGCCCTAATCCATCTTCTTCGCTTTTGATGAGGGCAGGGTCTGAGCTCCTCTTCCAAGCTGCAGATCTCAGCATGCTCAGTGGCATTCCATCTCAGCCTGACTCACTGTTTGTGCCCTGTGGGACCATGGCCTCTGCCAGTAGTGCTGGTGGGGCCCTAGGGATCCTCCCCTACCCATGTGTCAGCAAGCTCTGCAGATTCTGTGAGGCTGAGTCTTCATGGGAAAGGGGACCTCCCTAGCTTGCCTCTTTTCCCTGGGAGGACCTGCATCACGGAGCCCCTAAGCACTGGTGGCTCCTCGGGGCTGGTATTTGCTTGCTTGGAAGCCATGCATGGTCCACCTCAACCCCAGTTCTTTTCAAACTGGGACTCTCCTTCTGAAGGTATTCTGTTCATAGTGACAGCCGGGCAGCCTTGTTGGCTTGATCACATACTCTGTCCCAGCATCTCAGAGAGGTTGGCCTTTCCCTGTACTTGGCAAATGTGCTTTACCCTCGTCCTGTGACCAAAGCCAGGAGGCCTGCACTCTATCTCTAACACATCACTGTCGGATAGCTGGACTTGGGCACTAGGAGCCATGAAAATAGCAGCGGGAAGATGGGGGGGAGGACATTCCATTGTGACACAGGGAGGCTTTCCAGTCACTGATCCCTGAACGCAACCTGTCACAAGTACTGTCCTTTTTTCCATGGTCTCCAGGGTCTCCAGGATATGGCCATCAGTGTCCCAGGACATAGGGGCAGCATCAATTGGATTGGTTTCTAGCTTTGGGGCCAGAGCACTATGGTTGTCTGTCTGTCTGTCTGTTTGTCTACACACACACACACACACACACACACACACACACACACACTTTTATTTAGCATGAAGGCCTCTCTCATGCTAAGCAAGCACAGCACTCTCAAGCTGCGTGCCTCGGTCCCCTTAACTTTTGCTGTTGTTTTTGAGACAGGGTCTCACTCCAGCATAAGGTGCCAGCCATTCAGCTCGTGATTTTCCTGTCTCAGCCTCTCAGGTAGCTAGGATCACAGACCAGGTGTGTGTGCATGTGTGTGTGTGTGTGCACACGTTTGTGTATTTGTACTTGTGTGTCAGAGCAGTGCTTGGGAATTCTAGAAGAGGGCCTTGGACTCCACGGAGCTGGAGTGACAGGCAGGTGTGGCAGGCAGGTGTCAGCCACTGGACCTGGATGCAGGAAACCGAACCTGGCTCTTCTCAAAAAGGCACCCATTTCTGTTAACTGCTCTCTGCAGTCCTCATTTTATTTTTATTATTTGGTTTTTTAAGACAGGGTTTCTCTGTATAGCCCTGGCTGTCCTGGAACTCACTCTGTAGACCAGGCTAGCCTCGAACTCAGAAATCCACCTGCCTCTGCCTCCCAAGGGCCAGGATTAAAGGCATGTGCCACCACTGCCCAGTCTTATTTTATTTTTTTTAACATGATAACTCAGTCAGTAGGATGCTTGCCTCGCGTGCATGCAGCCCTGGTTTATATCTCTAGTTTAAGCCAAGTGGGGTGGCAGATGGGTACAATCCCGGGATTCTTTCAGAGCTGGAGGATCACAAGTTCAAGGTCACCCTCAACTGCAGAGTGAGTGAGTGTGCAGCAAGCCGGGGCTGCATGAGACCTTAACACACACACACACACACACACACACACACACACACACACAATATATATACCTCATATTTGGGTGTCAGTTCTATCTTCTACATACTTTTCTTTTCATCTGTAGAACCACTGAACACTACTCTTGCCCACATCACCTGTATTCCAGAAGTTTTACACGTTGAGCCAAAGAAGTCAATAAGAAAGGGCCCCACAGCCGGGCATGTGCCCAGCCACGTCTTCCCTCCAGCAGCAGATGGGTAGTCAGAGCATCTTCTGCATCCCTAGGCAGGATGCTCGAGTCCCTCAAACCAGCCTCCTGGCTAAATGGTCACTGGACCCCTTCAGGGCTTCACCAGAAATGAGGCTTCCTGACTGAAGAAACACCAGTGTGTGATAGGCATGGGGGTGGAGGGAGACTGGGAAGGGCTATAGCATCTATCTCAGTTGCCTGGACACTAATCGCCCTGTCCCCATCCCAGACGGTGAGGGATCCTGATGTCTCTACCACATCTACTCCACAAGCAAAGCCTGCTGAGTCGCCCACACTCCCCAGCCCAAATGTGAGCATTTTTATGGTCTCCATGGGCTCCTAAGTCCAGCCACGCCAGGCAGGAAGAAGTGAAGAAGAGGCAGTGGCTTTCCTCAGACCCCGCCAGCCACCTCGGGTCAGCTTTAGCATCTCTCCCTGTGCTCACCAAGGACAAAGGAAAGTCCCCAAGGAAAGTCCCCTGTGAGCCATGGATCATAGAGTCCCCACCATAAAGCAAAAAAAAAAAAAAACAAAAAAAAAAAAAAAAAAAAAACAAAAAAAAACCAAAACAAAACAAAAAAAAAAAAACAAAGGGGGGATAAAGAATACATTCAAGGTTTTTTATGTACAATTTTGCATGGAGAACAGCATCTTGTTCTTTTTTTCCCCCCCATGCTCACAGGGGAGAGTCAGATGTGATGTAATCCTAGCACTTCAAAGCCTGAGGCAGGAGGACTGTGAATTTGAAGCTAGCATGGAGGAAGAAAGAAGACAAGAAGAATAGGAAGGGAAGGAGGAGGAAAGAAAGGAAAGGAAAGGAAAGGAAAGGAAAGGAAAGGAAAGGAAAGGAAAGGAAAGGAAAGGAAAGGAAAGAAAAGGAAAGGAAAGGAGAAAAGGAAAAGGGGAAGGAAGGGGGAAGAAAAGGAGGAAGGAACAAGGAAGCAAAAAGAAAGGGGAAGGCGATAACTCCAAACACCTTAATTAATAATTAGTAACACTTGTTCATTAATAATGATCATAATTAATTATTTTTAACAAGTAGAGTCAATGCCTCTCAGTCCACTGATAACTGACTAATTGGACTGTGAAACACCCACACCACTGAGACTAAGCCTTCAGGGAAGGGTTAAGAACTGAGGCTGCACTGAGGAACGGAGACCAGGCACAGGCAAGCCTTGAGAGACTACTTGGAAGCTTCTGGAAGAAACGGATCCAGACAGGAGGTTGGCCAGCAGGTCTGAGGGCGGAGGGGGATTAGGGTGTGGAAGATTGACTTGATTGGAGGTTTCCCTGGGTGACAAAAGTGTGGAATTGATGGTGAGTAGGCTCACTGACCCAGTCGTGAACTTCAGAAAAGGTAAAGTCATGGCCACACAAGGGTCTATCTTTTCTCTTCAGAATGTTAACATCTTACTCACAAAGCTTCTTGTGCAGAAAGCAAAGCCATTAGAACCACAGTGGTAGCTGGAGACGGTCATCTCACCAGTCACCGCTGCCACACTATAGCAAGTCTTAAACAAACCTGTCTCCACGCAAGCAGGAGGTGCGTAGGGAGGGGATTGTTGTCAATCAAGTTAGTGCTACTTCTCCGTGTCAACCTCAAGAGTGTGCATTTGTTGGGGGACAGGGGGGGCAGTAACGTTAGTGACAGGGACAGGGACGTTTGGTTCTGTGGCATAGGCAGAGTGGATGCTGTTCCAATCGCCCATGGCTGTCTTCTTTCTGCGGTTTCCAGTCCACCCCAGTTGACGCTCTTTGTGGGTTCCCTTTGCTGTTCCAGCTGACCCCTTCCAGGTGCCTTAGCACACGGTTTGACCCTTCACTTTCCGTCCCTGGGTCTAGCAATGAGCTCTGACAGCACACCCAGAACCTTAGTTTGCTACTGTCTAGAGTAGGACTGGGAACCGTTGAGCTGCAGACCTTGAGGGGGCTCAGGGATCCCAGCAGTATTTGGCTGCGTGTTCATGGAATACTTGAGGTGCAGGTGTGAGTCCCTTGGAGTGCACACTCCATCTGGAGTGTGGCTCTCAGTGCTGCAGCCTGGAGCCCAGAGGCTACTTACTGCCTTCACAAATCTGGGTAGGTGGGTACTTGTATGGAACAGGCGACTACTTGGGATATCCTGAGGTGTAGAGACATAGTTTAGCCACTAGAGGTCAGTGCAGCCTGGAGATGGGTCCTGTGCAGGGTGTACTTCCGTGAGTACTGGGGACCTAAGGAGGCAAGCTGCAGGGAAAAGAGGGTGCTGTAGGAGTGAGGAACACAGAGCCTTCCCTCCCCATCCAGAGGGACTACAAGGAAGGTTCTGAACATGAGACTCGTCATCCCGCATTTACCTCATTTCCAGTCAGTGCAGACTCCATTTCTGCATAGGTGCCCAGCTGTTACACCCTGGATCCTTCCAGATCTTTTTTGGAGCCTGGACTTTTTAAAAGTTACACAGGTGGATCAGGGGCTGGCATCTCAGGGGACACCTGAGGGATCCAGTCCCAGGAGGTGCCTATGCAGGGGTCCAAGGAAACCACACCCTGTGCTGAGGTAGAAACGGCAGGGCCAGTGTTTGGGTTGGTTCTGGCGCCTCGCTAGCAGGAAAATAAGCCCGTCCTGGTGTCTCCTGAGAAGCCAGGCTAGAAGACATGGGTGATTAAGATCTAAATCCTTTCGTTCCATTCTCTTGCCTCTATTAGCATCCTCATTAATGCAAGGTTCGGTTTTTTGTTTCATGTTTCAAATTTCACGATTTTCCATGAATCAACTCCCTTCCCTGTCCCCAGAACACAAGGTTGCCGGGGTCGTGTGGGTGGATGGGCTCTTTTACTCTTCAGAAGTCTTTTTTTTTTTTTTTTTTCTGTGAATTTTAAAAGCAGAGGAGCAGATCACATTGCTCCTGGACTCTCTCTGAGGGATGGTTTCTTGGGGGGCGGTGTGGGGGCTGCCTGTTCAAAAGCTAACTCAGGAATGCACAAGGTAAGGAACCGAATCCAGAATTCACATCTCAACTCGAGCCCCCGGCAAAAAGCACTTTAAACTCATACTCAACTCTAGAAATTCATAACTCCTGCTTATTTTTTTTTATTGTTTCTATTTTTAGAGTTGATGTGAAATACCTTGGAATGTTTGCAAAATAGAAACATCAGTTACCGCCCCCTGTGCCCCTGGGAATGGTGGCAGCCATTCCACACACATTAAATCATAGTGAACAGGATGGCCTCAGGTAGTAATCTCAAGGGATCAGCACGAGAATGACATGGACTGCTTCCCTGAGCAGGATGGCAGCCAGCCAGAAACCCAGGCGAGGGCACATCCTTCAGGCAGTGCCGGATGAGGCTAACTCCCACCCCATTCCACATCCTTCTACAAAGCCCCAGGTGCGTGTCTTCCCTTCAGTAAATACCTGGTGGACTGGACCACACTCTAGCACAGACTCAGTGGGAAATGGAATAAAAGCTAAAAGCCACAGCCCTCACCTCTCCTTGGCCATGAACACATAACAAAGTATGTATCTAGACTTGAGAGATGGCTTAGCAGTTAAGGGCACACTGGCTGCCCTTCCAGAGGTCCTGAGTTCAATTCCTAACAACCACATGGTGGCTCCCAACCATCTGTAATGAGATCCGGATGCCCTCTTCTGGTGTGTCTGAAGACAGCTATAGTGTACTCATATGTGTAAGATAAATAAATAATTCTTCTATTTTCTTTTTTCTTCTGTTTTTTTTTGTTTTTGTTTTTNTTTTTGTTTTTGGCTTTTCGAGACAGGGTTTCTCTGTGTAGTCCTGGCTGTCCTGTACTCACTCTGTAGACCAGGTTGGACTCAAACTCAGAAATCTGCCTGCCTCTGCCTCCCAAGTGCTAGGACTAAAGGCACGTGCCACCACTCCCTGGCCATAAATAATTCTTTAAAAAAACAAAAAACCTAAAGTATGTATTCTAGCATGGAATTATATATATTTCCACCTCCCAGCCCCAATAGATGACATTTGTACTCACAAGAAGCCTGCATATTATTTTTTCCAGTTAATTTTTTAAAAGATTTATTTATTATTATACACAAGTACACTGTAGCTGTCTTCGGTTGCACCAGAAGAGGGCGTCAGATCTCATTATGGATGGTTGTGAGCCACCATGTGGTTGCTGGGATTTGAACTCAGGACCTTCAGAAGAGCAGTCAGTGTTCTTAACCACTGAGCCATCTTTCCAGCCCTCCAATTAATTTTTAAGGCATTTTTTATTAGATATTTTCTTCATTTACATTTCAAATGCTATCCCCAAAGCCCCCTATACCCTCCCCCTGCCCTCCAATTAATTTTTATTTATTCATTTTACATCCCCATCACAGCCCCCTCACAGCCCCCTCCCTCCTTTCCTCCCAGTTCCACCTTTACAAATCCCTCCCCCAATGCATGTTCTTCTAATTATTATTTTTTGTAGGGCTAGGGCTAGAAGCCAGGGCCTGAATCATGCTGGGTAGATGCTCTTTTTGTTGTTGTTGTTGTTTTTGAGACAGGGTTTCTCTGTATAGCACTGGCTGTCCTGGAACTCACTTTGTAGACCAGGCTGGCCTCAAACTCAGAAATCTGCCTGACTCTGCCTCCCGAATGCTGGGATTAAAGGTGTGCACCACCACGCCCGGCTTGGGTAGATGCTCTATCTCTACCACTGAACTACACCGCATTTCTGTCCCTTAGATGCTACTGGACCACCCTGAAACCCCATGGCAAGCTGCAGCCTGTCTTTGTATCCCTTTCCTTTAAACCCAGGGCCTGGATGTGCACAGGGAAAGAGGCTATAGCTTATGTACTTTGTAGCACTGTGAAATGAGCTCTGCCAGGTTCAGAGAGGGGCACCCTTGGCCCCCACCCGGTGGACTGGGGCTTGTTCCCGCCCTGTCTATGAACAAAAGACTCTTACTGGGCTCTGCTGACAGCCTGTCAACCAGACTTGCGCTTGTGGGCTGGCTTGATCCCTGGGACCAGGAAATGTTAAGTGGGAGTTTGCAGGTGTCTGGTTCCAGGAAAGCACCCACACCCTACTTACTCCACGCATTTGAATTCTGTTTATTTAAACCCAACCCACCCTATTTAAAGTCCTATTGCTACATGCGCTGTGTGTGTGTGTGTGTGTGTGTGTGTGTGTGTGTGTGTATGTATGTATGTAGTTTCTCCAGCTTTCTCCCTCCCACGCCTGGGATCTCTTCTTCCTGAGGCTCTAGAACCTTGAATTTCCTGCAAGTGCACCCCCAAGAGTAGCCTGGGGTAAAGTGGTCCTGGCCCTGTCACGTTTAAGGGTTACATTTTTGTCTCCTTCCTGACTCACTTCACACACAGTTCTAAATAGGGCTCTCAAGATCTACGAGGGTCCAAAAACAACTCTACCTTTAGGTTAGTGTAATGCCTTCTATTGTTCCCAGTAAGAAAAGATTATTTTCAGCTACTGAGAAAACCTAGAGATTCATCTATGACATAAACTATATGTATTATTATATATGTGTATTATATATATGTATATATATGCTTAATATCATATATGTGTATGTTAGTACATATATATGCTATAATGCTGAGGGAAATCCCTTGACTGCTTTTTTTAAAGATTTATCTATTTATTTATTTATTTTATGTAAGTACACTGTAGCTGTCTTCAGACACTCCAGAAGAGGGCGTCAGATCCCATTACAGATGGTTATGAGCCACCATGTGGTTGCTGGGAATTGAACTTAGGACCTCTGAAAGAGCAGTCAGTACTCTTAGCCAGTGAGCCATCTTTCCAGGCCCCCTTGACTGGTTTTAAAGCCACCCTGTATTGGGTCCTGACTGCCTAGAAAACCCAAACCCTGATGGTGATCAAGCAGCCTTCAGGGCCCCACTCCTCCAGCTGATCCCAGGCGAAATCTTTCAAAGGCAAGAGACCTGCCCAGTGTGTCCATGCGTGACTGAGGCTGCAGTGGGCTTGGGCCCCATTCAAGGAGGTGGGGAAAATATTGCGAAGCTCCGCCTCTCCCCTCCCTAGTTCGGAAGCACCGCCTTTAAGGTTCGCTCCTTAGGAATCTAGGCCCTGTCTTGCAGATCTAAAGCCACGCCCCACCCTTTCACGTAGGGCGAGAGTGAACTCTACAGATTCTCCAGCCCCCTTCTGGTTTTCCCCAGGTCCTCGCGGAACCTGCCCCTTCTGTGTTTGCTCGCCCCTGATGGGCAGTAACTAGTGGTTCGGTGACAGGCGATCTCCTCCACCAATGTTCAGGCCCCACAGCATGTTCTGCGGAACAAGGTCCCTTCCACTGTCACCTCCAAATTAGATTATTTTTCTTTCCATGTAAATGTTGCACTTTAAACAAAGTGGGACCCGAATCCGGTTAACTGCCCATTAGGTTTCAAAATCTAAGGAACTCCTTGGAGTCAAGCATTTGAGCTACTGTGAGGCTGGAGTCTAACAGTCCCCTGTCCCCTGCCACCGCCACGACTCTACCAAAGTTTTCTAGCACCTCTGTATCTTGGAACCTTAGATCTAACCCTCACGACGCCAGGGGCGGCTTACTCATACAGAGATCAGCCCTACCAGGTGCAATGCGAGGTTTGAACCGCACTCGGCCCAGAGGAACTGTACGAAGGACTCTTTGGCAGCCGCGGCCCGGGACCCTAGAGCAGTAGTTGAGCGCCTCGCCCCCCAAGGCCCGGTCCCCCCCCCCCGCGGAGGTTGGGTGCGGAGACCTCAAGGGAAGGGGCTGGCGGCCAGACCCCGCTAGGGCCGCGCCCCCACGTCTCCATGGAGATCATCGGGGCGCGCACCTCCCGGCTGGCTCCCTCCCCCTCATCCTCCCCCTCCCTTGGCTGAACAATGAGCGACTGGGAGGGGGCGGGGCGGGGCCGGGGGCGGGGAGAGAGAGAGAGAGAGAGAGAGAGAGAGAGAGAGAGAGAGAGAGAGAGAGAGAGAGAGAGAGTGGCGGGGGCGCTGGCAAAGCACATCGCCTACCCAGCAATCCGTCGCCGGGGTCTGCGGGCGGTGTGGTGATCGCAACCCCCGCCACGCCCCGGGCCCGCCCAGCTTCCCACGCCCGCCCAGCAAAGTCGGTGCTGGGGCCACCTGGAGCCGCCTGGAGCCGGCGCTGCTGCAGGTTGATGCGCGGCGCCCTCCCGGGACGCACGGAGGAGCCATCTTGAAACCAACTTGGCAAACTTTCGCAAAGTGCTCTCGAAGTGGAAGCTGAGCGGGAGGCCGGGCGCGCGGCCCCCGGTGTCCTCGCCAGGGCCCCCGGGGAGGCAGAGCGCGGGCCGCCCCGAGGGCCCGGCGCTGGGCGCGCGGGAGCCGCCCCCCGGCCGCGCCGGGTGGGTGCGGAGGTGCGCCGGGTGCATGGATTGTGCTCCGGCGCCCGGCTCGGGCTGCGGCTCCGGGCCATGGCGCCGTCATCGCCGCGCGTGCTGCCCGCGCTGGTGTTGCTGGCCGCCGCCGCCCTGCCAACCCTGGAGTTGGGAGCAGTCGCCTGGGAGCTGCGGGTGCCCGGCGGGGCCCGCGCCTTCGCTCTCGGACCTGGCTGGAGCTACAGGTTGGACACCACGCGCACGCCTCGGGAGCTGCTGGACGTGAGCCGCGAGGGGCCAGCAGCGGGTCGGCGGCTTGGGTTAGGTGCGGGGACCCGGGACTGTGCACGCTTGGCCGGGAGGCTGCTGCCGCTGCAGGTACGGCTGGTCGCCCGCGGCGCCCCGACGGCCCCGAGCCTGGTACTGAGGGCACGCGCCTATGGTGCCCGCTGTGGGGTTCGGCTGCTGCGCCGCTCGGCCCGCGGTGCGGAGCTGCGCTCTCCGGCCGTCCGCTCAATGCCTGGGCTCGGAGATGCGCTCTGCTTCCCGGCCTCAGGCGGCGGCGCAGCCTCACTGACTTCGGTGCTTGAGGCCATCACCAACTTCCCCGCCTGCAGCTGCCCGCCGGTCGCCGGGACCCGCTGCAGGCGCGGACCCATTTGCCTGAGTCCAGGAAGTTCTGCTGAGCTGCGACTGGTGTGCGCCCTGGGACGCGCGGCCGGCGCCGTTTGGGTAGAGCTGGTAATAGAGGCGACCTCCGGGACGCCCTCAGAGTCGCCCTCGGTGTCGCCATCGTCGCCTAACCTGTCCCAACCTCGGGCGGGGGTGGTGCGACGGTCTAGGCGGGGCACCGGCAGCAGCACGAGCCCGCAGTTCCCGCTGCCCAGCTACCAGGTGTCAGTGCCTGAGAATGAGCCTGCGGGCACTGCGGTCATCGAACTGCGCGCGCACGACCCAGACGAAGGCGATGCAGGACGCCTTAGCTACCAGATGGAGGCGCTGTTCGATGAGCGCTCGAATGGCTACTTCCTCATCGATGCCTCCACGGGTGCAGTGACCACAGCCCGCGCCCTGGACCGGGAGACCAAGGACACTCATGTACTCAAAGTTAGTGCTGTGGACCACGGCTCCCCGAGGCGCTCAGCTGCCACCTACCTCACCGTAACTGTCAGTGACACTAACGACCACAGCCCGGTCTTTGAGCAGTCTGAGTATCGAGAGCGAATTCGAGAGAACCTGGAGGTGGGCTATGAGGTTCTGACCATCCGTGCCACTGACGGGGATGCTCCTTCCAACGCCAACATGCGCTATCGTCTGCTGGAGGGCGCAGGTGGTGTCTTTGAGATAGACGCACGATCGGGTGTCGTGCGCACAAGAGCTGTGGTGGACCGTGAGGAGGCGGCTGAGTACCAGCTGCTGGTGGAGGCCAATGACCAGGGTCGCAATCCAGGCCCACTCAGTGCTTCAGCAACCGTCCACATAGTGGTAGAAGACGAGAATGACAACTACCCCCAGTTCAGTGAGAAGCGCTATGTGGTTCAAGTCCCAGAAGACGTAGCCGTCAACACGGCTGTGCTTCGAGTCCAGGCCACTGACCGGGACCAGGGGCAGAATGCAGCCATACACTACAGCATCGTTAGTGGCAACCTGAAGGGTCAGTTCTACCTGCATTCGCTTAGTGGGAGCCTGGATGTTATCAACCCGCTAGACTTCGAGGCCATCCGGGAGTATACCCTGCGCATCAAAGCCCAGGATGGGGGCCGGCCTCCTCTCATTAATTCCTCTGGACTGGTCTCGGTGCAGGTGTTAGATGTGAACGACAATGCGCCCATCTTTGTGAGCAGCCCCTTTCAGGCTGCTGTGCTAGAGAATGTGCCCCTTGGCCACTCAGTCCTGCACATCCAAGCCGTGGACGCGGATGCAGGGGAGAACGCCAGGCTGCAGTACCGTCTAGTGGACACATCCTCCACTATCGTGGGGGGCAGCAGTGTCGACTCTGAGAACCCCGCCTCTGCCCCAGACTTCCCCTTCCAGATCCACAACAGCTCTGGTTGGATTACTGTGTGCGCAGAGCTGGACCGTGAGGAGGTGGAACACTATAGCTTTGGAGTAGAAGCAGTGGACCATGGCTCACCAGCCATGAGCTCCTCCGCCAGCGTGTCCATCACGGTGCTGGATGTAAACGATAACGACCCCATGTTCACGCAGCCTGTGTACGAGCTGCGTCTGAATGAGGATGCGGCTGTTGGGAGCAGCGTGCTGACCCTCAGGGCCCGAGACCGTGATGCCAACAGTGTGATCACCTACCAGCTGACGGGTGGGAACACCAGAAACCGCTTTGCACTCAGCAGCCAGAGCGGCGGTGGCCTCATCACCTTGGCACTGCCCCTGGACTACAAGCAGGAGCGGCAGTATGTGCTGGCTGTGACCGCATCCGATGGCACACGTTCACACACCGCGCAGGTCTTTATCAATGTCACAGATGCCAACACCCACAGGCCGGTCTTCCAGAGTTCCCACTACACGGTCAGTGTGAGTGAAGACCGGCCCGTGGGCACCTCCATTGCCACCATCAGTGCCACGGATGAGGATACAGGTGAGAATGCCCGTATCACCTATGTGCTAGAGGACCCCGTACCACAGTTCCGTATTGACCCCGACACCGGCACCATCTATACCATGACAGAACTGGACTATGAGGACCAGGCTGCCTACACTCTAGCCATCACGGCTCAGGATAATGGCATTCCTCAGAAGTCAGACACAACCTCTCTGGAGATCCTTATCCTCGATGCCAATGACAATGCGCCCAGGTTCCTGCGAGATTTCTACCAGGGCTCTGTTTTTGAGGATGCCCCCCCATCTACCAGTGTCCTCCAGGTCTCTGCCACAGACCGGGACTCAGGCCCTAATGGCCGCCTCCTGTACACTTTCCAGGGTGGGGATGATGGAGATGGAGATTTCTACATTGAGCCCACGTCTGGTGTGATCCGGACCCAGCGCCGACTGGACAGAGAGAATGTGGCCGTGTACAACCTTTGGGCTCTCGCTGTAGATCGGGGCAACCCAAATCCCCTCAGTGCTTCAGTGGAAATTCAGGTGACTGTCTTGGACATTAATGACAACCCCCCAGTGTTTGAGAAGGATGAGCTGGAGCTGTTTGTGGAAGAGAACAGCCCTGTGGGTTCAGTGGTAGCAAGAATAAAGGCCAACGACCCGGATGAAGGTCCGAATGCCCAGATCATGTATCAGATCGTAGAGGGCAATGTTCCCGAGGTCTTCCAGCTGGACCTACTGAGTGGTGACCTCCGTGCCCTGGTCGAGCTGGATTTTGAGGTCCGGAGGGACTATATGTTGGTGGTGCAGGCCACATCTGCTCCTCTGGTAAGCCGAGCCACCGTGCACATCCGTCTTCTGGACCAGAATGACAACCCCCCAGAGCTGCCTGACTTCCAGATCCTCTTCAACAACTATGTCACCAATAAATCCAATAGCTTCCCCAGTGGTGTGATCGGCCGCATCCCAGCCCACGACCCTGACCTTTCTGACAGCCTCAATTACACTTTTCTGCAAGGCAACGAGCTGAGCCTGCTGCTGCTGGATCCCGCCACAGGAGAGTTGCAGCTCAGTCGGGATCTGGACAACAACCGGCCACTGGAGGCGCTCATGGAGGTGTCTGTGTCAGGTGAGTGGCCTGTGGGCAGGGGCCGCTCCCTCAGGACTCCCAGAGAGCCTCCCTCAGGGACCCGCCAATAGCCGCCTGGGCATGCTTAGACACATTTGGGCAGGGCCTGGGCAACCATCTTGGCATTTGCTGCTGTGATTGGTTGCATGGTGGGGGGGCGTGCTCGCTACCCAGGTCCATGGAGGAGGAGGCCCCCTCACTGCCTTCTTCAGCAGGTTTGTGGGGAGCAAGCCTGGGCTGCTGCTTCAAGCTCAAATGTAGGGTTTTTCTCTGCTTCTCCCAGATCATGCCTTGGGCTGATCCAAGTTGTCTGGTTTGTCCAGTGGTGTTCTTTAGTAAGCCTGCTGCCTGCATGGCTGTCTGGAAGGATCAAAGGTCACTCCCTGCTCCATGTGCCAATTAGTTCCCGGGTGGGACCGTTGGAAATTGCTGGATGGTCCCTGAGTCACCCTGTAATATGACTGGGGTTCCCTTGGTCTAGCTTTTCTGTCTCCTCTAGATAATAACAATGGACTCGTGTGTGCTGCCTCTGGGTGACTCTTTGAAAAAGCACAACCCTTGTTTGATCTCGGCTCCTGTCCCTGGACTCCGGCTTATAATTTGGGAGTTTGTTCATAGGCTCTGCAACTTAGTGTGAGAACCAGCAGCTTGCTTCAGGGCTGGTGGGAGGTGCAGGAAGATGGGCAGAAATGGGGGGGAAGTGCCAGCTCAACCCATCACAGGCTTGGCAGCTGGGTCACAAGGCCTGGGTGCTGGGAGCCCCAGAGGAGAGAGGATTGAGCAGGGGGCTAAGGGACAGTGAAAGGGAGGGCCCTAGTGGCTCTGGGAGGGACCCTAGCTGCTTGGGGTTCACAGGTGTGAATTCCATCAGCTGGGACCAATATACCAGGGAGGAGGACTCAGGTGTATGGAGTCCTGAGTCTGTTTCATGTGAAGAACAGGTTATGGGATATGATAGACCTGAAGGTCCGTTTCCCCTTGTCTCATTGCACTGTTGGCTGAGAGTCTTAATGACGCAGGAGGAGCTGGGGAGTCCTCCCAAAGGTCTCTTAATATCATGTGGGACTTCAGGGCTTGATTTTAAAGCAGTGTGATGACCCAACACGGCTTTGGTCACGACCTGTTGGGGAGAAAGTGGAGTGACCACCTTGGAACATGCTCCTAAGTTAATAACCAGGGTTGTGGCTGCTTCTAATAGGTTCTGTTTCCTTCGGGGTCTATGTCTTCTGGATAGAGTAGAAACTTTGGCAGAATGGTTGGGCTTAGGTCTGGGGGAGTATTTAAGAGTGGTTAAGGGGAGGCAGGTTCATGCTGGGAACCGGGGCATTTGTGTGTCTGCCATGGATCGATTCACAGGGGCGTGGGTGGGTGGTTTGTAGTACTTGTGTAGATGCACAGTCGAACCACAGCTGTGGTGCTTCAGGGCTCCAATTGCTTGGTAATCATCAGGGACTCTTGTCTGAGATGGTGTTCTCCTGTGAGCCTGGGGCCTCATGTGCCCAGGTTCATCAACTGTGTGATGCTCATTCCTCTGACTCTAGCCCCCAGCAGCTTTCTAAACTCTCTCACATTGCTCAGAGGTGTGAAGCAGTAGTCTGTGGGGCAGGGAGTTCTGTGGTCAGAATAAAAGCTGACCCCATCCGAGGGCAAAGGTTTGAGGGGTGAACTGCTAAACAGATATTTGATTCCACTGCCATTTGGGCGATCGGTTGGGATGTGCATGCCGCCATGCTGCTGGCCCCTTAGACCTTTGGCTGTTTCGTTCTTCAAAGAAGAGGCTCACTGTGACCCAGGCCTGCAGGTCTCAACAGCAGGCCAGCGAAGAGACCAGACCAGGCCTGGGTTCTCCCGGAGGCGACTCTCTGACTCTCGAATTTTATGAAGGAACAGTGTGGGAAAGCTGTTGATTCAGGCTCACTCAACACTGCTTTCAGTGCCGCATAATTGGCTTTACAGTATTTAACAGCCATGCCCTGAAGCTATTACTGCCCTGAAGTGCTAGATTGGGTCTTGAGGGAGGCCTTCCTGGAAGGGCTGTGAGCCCTCGGTCTGAGAGGAGGAGCCTGATGGACTGGGGAGGTGTCCCTGGTGGTGGGGCCCAGCGGATGTGAGGGATGTGCTGGCTGGGGGTGGGGTTGAGGGACTTGGGGGGGAGGGGGAGGTAGGAGGTGAGGGGCTGGGGTGCTGGGGAGAGGTGAGGAGCTAAGAGTTGAAGGGTGAGGGGCTGCGGGGCTGGAGGGATGTAGGGAGCTGAGGGTGGGGGATGGCCCTTTTCACTATAAAGAGATTATTGATGGTTCTGTACTCCTCAAAGACAAAATTGTTTTTTTAAAAATATATATGAGTCTGCAGGTGATAATTCAAAAATAGCTGCCATTTTTGCATGCTGGTCGTTCCTGGTGCTCTTTTTCTTTTCGTTTTTCTTTTTCGAGACAGGGTTTCTCTGTACAGCCCTGGCTGTCCTGGAACTCACTTTGTAGACCAGTCTGGCCTCAAACTCAGAAATCCGCCTGCCTGTGCTGGGATTAAAGGCGTGCGCCACCATGCCTGGCCCTGGTGCTCTTTTTCTATTGTGAGGTGTTTGGATGCTGTTTTCTATTCTTGTGTTGGCCTTTAATAATAACCACCTGAGAAACTCTTTTTTTTTTTCTAAGTGATGCTGACATTCCACTATTTATTTAGTTGTTTAATCATTTAGTTAGTAGTGTTCCACGGTGCTCACGTGGAGGTCAGAGGACAACTCCAGGTGTTCGGTTCTCCCCTTCCACCACCAGGTGGGTCCCAGGAATTGAACCCCAGTTGTCAGGCTTGGTGGCAAGCACCTTTCCCTGCTGATCCCTCTCATGAGCCCCCAGCATCGACTTTTTTTTTTTTTTTTTTTTTTTTAAACACACCTGGAACGTGTAGGAGCCTGTAGTTCAGGGCCTCCACCTCGCCTTTGAGAACAGGGCTGTTGGCGGGAAGACACGGTTCCTGCCACTGCTATGAATGTGTGTCACGGACTTGTGGATGTGGGAAAACTATCATTTGTAGGGTCAAAAAGAATGGCTGATGAGTCACTCGGACGTGTCAGAAAGTAGCGGAACTCAGCCAAATAATGAAGCGGTTTGCCCTGGTGGGGAGTGCATGGCGCAGAGCACGTCTAGGTTTGATAAGCTTTAGAGCATATTTGCCCAGTTAAATACAGGATATTGCAGTGACTTTTCAAACAAGGAAGTGAGCGGATGGCTGTACCAGGCAGGCATGGTCTGGGCATGCCATGTCATATTTCCCGTAAAACCCAACGGTTAGCAGAGAATCAGGGGTGCTTAAACCACCCCGTTGGCAGAGCTGGCCTTACTCAGTGGCACAAACCACCCGGGAGAGTTGAGCAGCTAACTGAGGACTTTGATAATTTGGAGTGTTTAAATTCTGTCTGTCTGTCTGTCTGTCTATCTTGATTTTTCGAGTCAGGGCTTCTCTGTGCAATAGATCTGGCTATCCTGGAACTCTTGTAGACCAGGCTGGCCTCAAACTGAGAGAGCCACCTACCTGCCTCTGCCTCCCAAATGCTTGCGCCACCATAACTGGTGTTTAATTTTGGCGTTTAATATTTATTTATTATTTATTCATTCATTGATTTATTATTTGTTTATTTCCACACTGGGTCTTTCTATGTAGCCCTGGAACTGCCTATGTACTGGAAGTCAATGGAACTCACTCTGTAGACCAGGCTGACCTGGAACTCAGAAATCCACCTGCCTCTGCCTCCTGAGTGCTGGGATTAAAGGTGTGCACCATCATGCCTAGCTAATGTTTATTATTATTATTATTATTATTATTATTATTATTATTATTATTGGTTTTGTTTTTTTTTTCCGGGACATGGTTTCTCTGTGTAGCCCTGGGTTTCCTGGAACTCACTCTGTAGACCAGGCTGGCCTTGAACTCAGAAATCTGTCTGCCTCTGCCTCCCAAGTGCTGAGATTAAAGATAGAGAGAGATGGATGGAGACAGATAAGTTCAAAGAGGGCAGGGAGGATCTGAGGAATAGTGGAGGAGAGGGACTGTACCTGATAGGGGGACCTGGGGTGGCAGGCTTCCTTGTATCTGGAGAGGGTGACCCTATGGCCTGTTAGCTTTGTCAAGGGCATTTAGAGCAATGGCTGTGTCATGTTCCACCTGATAGAGGGAGCTCAGGAGGTTGATCTTGGCCCCTTGAGGATGTGCCTGTGGAGTGTGATTGGCAGGGCAGAGATGTGCCTGGCTAGGACATCAGATCCCAGCAGACGAGAGCGTCAGTGGCAGTTGACGCACCGTATGTCAGGAACTCTCCCGGGCCTGCCTGGGCACATTTAGTTCTTGTGATACTTCTTCAGGATGCAGGCAATACTGTCAGCATCCCATCCCCATGATAAACAAGGGCAAGGCGCATAGGGCACTCAGCCATCAGTGGGGCATGGTACACAAGATGTGTGTGATCAGGATAGGGCTCAGCCCTCATTTTGGGGCCCACAGCCTGAGTGGGCTGGTAGCTGGAAAGGGCTGTGTGAGTTGGAGCAGACAGGGACACACAGAGAAGAATGGAGGGGGTGACCAATGGCACATTGAGTCAGGGACCTGACGTTAGTGGTATGACTAAAGTAAGCCCAGAATGGGTCCTTGTGTCTCCATAAGAGCTGGGAGTCGAGGGCCACCATCATGAGTAGGTGACACCGTTGATGCCAGTAAGGTATAGAAAGGGGTAAGGCTTAGCTGTCGTGTGTGTGTGTGTGTGTGTGTGTGTGTGTGTGTGTGTGTGCGATGTCAAGGTGAGGTCAAGGAAAGATAGCAGCATATACAAGTGTGTGTGTGTGTGTGTGCGCGCGATGTCAAGGTGAGGTCAAGGAAAGATAGCAGAATATACAAGCAGTCATGCAGATGTTCACCTGGTGTGGGCCCTGGCACCTTCAGGGGTGTTGGTAGTTGGGGTGACTACCACTGCTGAGCAGCAGTGGTATGTCTCTGTGGGTCACAGCATGTGGAGGAGGGTCCTGGGACATGGTCCAACCACCAGCTACAGGGCACCAGGATACAGCTAGATACCTACCTCAGCTTCATGTGCAGTGGCAGGCAGATGGAAATCAGGGGAGTATCATGGAGGCCCTTGTCAACAGTCAGAGAGTGATGTGGGGGACATTCCTCAAAAGTGGCCCATGCTCCTGGTGCCACCTGAACTCATGCACAATCTGCTGTCACCATTGAAAAGACACCCTGCCATCAGAAACCTGTCCCGGAAATAGATGGTGGAAGGTGGGGGCCCCTGGCAGCAATGTGTGTGCCTGGGGCGTGGGGCGTGGCCCTGTGCCACGGGCCTCTGTCCCTGCCAGCCTTGGGATTCAAACAGAGGTAGATCTTATCTTGTGAGGCAGAGCGTGTGGAAAATACTCATAAGTTTGGCATAACTCTTTCAGCTTGTAGCCTTGGGGGGGAAAATAGTTTACTAAGTTTTTCTTCTTCTTGTCCTGGAACCTGAATACAGGTTTGCATAAATGACCAGAATTAAATTCTTGGTGTGGTGTGGGGAGAGGCCGCAGTGAAAGACCTTGGCTTCCTGCTGCCTCCCAACATGGCGACCTGTGTTTGGAAGGGTAAGAAGAGGTCGCCTGAGGAGACGTGGAGGGCTGGGGCCTTCACTGGAAGGGTCTGAGAGACCAGCTGCTCAGCCAGCTTCTGTGGATTGTTTCTGGAATGAGCTAGCCCCTGCATCTGAAGGGGTTCAGAGGTCACCCAGGGGATGGAAGGCAAGGATATCCCAAAGACATCTTCAGTCCCTCTTTGTGTGCCCGAGGACTTGGCTGGAAAGGACAGGGCTAGTTTCTCACACGTGTGTTTCTGGTAAGAACTTGGGGACACCTTGGTGATCCGTTTACCTTTGGGCTCTAAAAGTGAGAAAGCCTGTATCAGCCAGCCCCTTTTGTCTGTAGCTGCAGTAGGATCTCTTCAAGACCCAGAGAAAGGTCAGAGGTCCTTGTGCACAAATGCGCATGTGCATTCCTCCCGGACACACACACACACACTTTTCAGCCAGCCTTTCCAACACAATTTTAACTCCTTCCGGGGCATCTTGCGGGGCACAGAGGGTTTCCAAGAGACGGGCCTTGAGTGTTTCCCCAGTGCCTCAGGATCCCTGTATGAGCGAGAGGAGTCACGCTGACTCTTAACCCCTTGGACTGGTCAGCTGAGGTCAGGTGTCAAATGTACACAGTATGTAGCATGTCACATTCCAGAGCTGTTGGAACAGGTGTGTTGTCTTTGGGGGGCTTGGTGCCTGCGTTTTCCTGGGGTGTGCTGCTTATGAAAGTGAACTTAGGGTGAGCAGGTGAGCTCCGAGTGCCTGGGGCCTTTTCTTCAGAGTGACGACTCCCTGTTTTCCAGACATGGAGACAGCCTTGTTTCCCCGGGTCACTAGCTAGCAAATGTCAGAGGGGAGATGAAGTATGGGTCTCCCAGGCTGAACCAGCCTCTTTCTTTTCCTCTGTCGCTGCATTGGGTTCTCCTGGCTTCCTGTGGGCCATAGGGTTGCTCTATTGGGATGCTTGGGTGTTGCTGGTCCCCACCAAAGGATGGCTGTGGAACCTTGCTTGGGGACTAGTGGTTGCTGATGTCTTGGGTGAGGGCAGCTCCCTGGGGTGGGAGGACTGGCTTTCTTAGATGCCCATCCCTTTGCTTCTCCAATGTCCCACCAGGCCACTTTACTTGCAGCCTGGGTTCTGGAGATGGGAGGGTGCTGCCTGCCGATGGGGGCAGGAGACTGGTAGCGTTGACTGTACCCAGACCTGGGCACAGGAAGCAGCTAGCCAGGGGGAGGTGGGCAGAGTACATGGGTTTAAGAGGTGGCTCAGAGATTGGTGAATGGCCTCGGCTTTGGGCCTTTGGATTCAGTTTGTCCCCTGGGTCATGTGTCATGTTGAAGACAGAGTTTAACCCCCTGAGGAGGCTGGATCTCAGTTCTCAGTTTCCTCAGTGGAGCAGGACCAGCAGGCACCATCTGTAGAAGGGTGGTGAGGGCCACTAGAGATGCTGCCTGAGGTAGGATAGCATAGTAACTGTGGGTGCCACGCTGGTTAGACTGGGTGGGAGGGACTGAATATCTCCTTCCTCTGGTGGGCCTGGCAAGCAGTCTGTGGGGACGCTCCACTCTTCTTTGTGTCTGTCTGTCCTTCTTTCTGCTTCCAGCATTCCAGAATAACAGGGATGTCTGTCCACTTATAAGGGGGAGGCCTCACCGGCAGCCAGTGGAGACCTTGGACTGCTAGGATGTCCCGTGAGCAAGGGTAGCGGCCACAGGGCTAGGAGAGATCTGCTTGGTTGGCACAGTTCTGAAGGAGGGTTTGTTCTGGAACCTCTGAGCACCTGTGGTAGTTGAACCAAAGAGTGTAGTCCAGCTGAGGGTGGCCTTGGGGTAACCTTGGGGTGGCTTTGCAAAGCTGTCTGCTGTCAGCGGTCCAAAATGCATGGAGTCAGATTCCGTGTCTCAGTCCCTGGCTTCACCCTGTACTAAGCTGACATGGTATGTGTGGGGTATGGGTGTGTGTGTGTGTGTGGGGGGGTGTCCTGCGTCTGTGTCTGTCTGTGTGTGGTGGATGACATACTATCAGTACTGGAATATAACACATCTCCTTTTACTCTGCGGTATGGTCCAGGTACTGGGTGATGCTGTCTTCTGCCCAGATGCCCAGTGAGTCCGCCTCTGCCTTCTCTGCTCTGCACTTCATCCCTTTGGACTTGCCCTTGACATAGTGTCACTTTCCTGCCCCACCCCCACCCCAACTTATGGGACCGTTTCCTGCCCTCTGTACCCTCTCTCCCTTCTCTGAGGCTCCCTGGTCACGTGGTCAGTGCACCTCTTTTGTAGAAGGGGTGACCTTGAAAGGATCACAGTTCCCCACAGGCTGCGGGGCTGGGGCAGCACACTTAGATGTTAGCCTCATGGTGTGAGTGACGGAGCTGAAGGACTAACAGTAGAGATGGGGGAGGATGTGTGTGTGTGGGGGGGCTAGGATCTCTGTGTGCTCTTGCGTGAGGAACAGCCATAGGAAGCTGTGGAGTTCAGGGTGGAGGCAGCAGGTGCAGGGGTGTGAATTTCTTGGTGTGGGTTAGCCTAGTGGTGAGGCCAGGGACGCAGTGACGTTCCTTTTGAGGTTTGAGGAAGGGTACGTAAGGGGCTCATGCTGAGCTGTGCATCTGCCTTCTGAGGCTGTCTACCTATGGAGTGTGTATGTGTGGGGGGGTGTTTATTTGGTGGATGGGTGTGCATGCTGTGGCGCGTGCGGGTTAGTCAGCGGATAACTCGTGGGGGTCAGTTCTCCCTACCATGTGGGTCCCGTGTGGGTCCCGGGGACTAGACTTGGGTCAGACCATCCGATTTGGTTGCAAGTACCTTTCCCTACTGACCCACCCGCTTCTCAGCTTCTTCGGTCCACTTATTCACCTTTCCTCACTCCATCTCTTTTTTTCCTTACTTTGTCCAGGCTGGTCCAGAGCTGACTATATAATCCAGGCCAACCTCAAACTCCAAGCTCAGATGTCCAAATTGTTTCCACCTAAAACTATTTATTATAACCAGCCTCTTCTCTCTTCTCTCTTCTCTCTTCTCTCTTCTCTCTTCTCTCTTCTCTCTTCTCTCTTCTCTCTTCTCTCTTCTCTCTTCTCTCTT
>NC_034606.1:51014138-51026895 GCF_900095145.1 Mus pahari | reverse complement strand
TCTCCCTCTCCCTCTCCCTCTCCCTCTCTCTCCCAATAGTCTTCCCTCTGCCAGTTCTGAGTCTTTATTTAAAGACTGTTTGAGGATATGGTTCATATCTAATCTAAATGACGCTTGGTTAAGGTAAACTAACAGCAGCTAAGTCAAATAACCCCCGTAAGCGGTGTTAGCATTAGGAGATAAGAGTGCTCTGGCAGAGCAGTGACTGAGAACAGTGATCTGGTGGCAGCCCCACAGTTCCTCCAAGGGACACTGCTGCACCAGCCACACTCTGGGCACCCCTCTACAACGCCCTGTGTGTGGGATCAGAAGATTCAGAGGCTCCTTGAGAAAGTGTCTCCCGTTGGGAGGAGACGGAAGTGGGCCTTCTGGAGGTGTCCCCTGGGCTGTACCCTTCTCTCTGGCTCCCTGCTGATACCTCTGGGTCTCCTCAAGGAGTTGACAAGTCCCCCTTTCCCTTCCTGCCTTTCACCCAAACAGAAGTCCTGCAGGTGGCCGGCTGTGACATGGGAGACTGTCTTCTTAGCCATGCATATATTACAAGTGTGGAGAACCTACCTCACTTGAAAACCTTTAAAAGGGCTGGAGAAATGACTCAGTGGTTAGGGGCACTTCCTGCTCTTCGAGAGGGGCCCAGTTCAATTCCTAGCATCCTTAATGGGGACTTCACGGTGCCTGTGACTCAGCGCCAGGGCATCCCATGCCTCTGACTTCAAGGACACCTGCACTCATGTGCAAATAACCACCTCCCCGACAGACACACATATGTATAATTACAGATAATGAAAATAAATCTTAACAACTGCTACAAAACACTTGCAAACTGTTAGCTGGCCAGGTTAGTGGTGCTCAGGGTGTGTAGCGAGCTCCAAGTCAACAAGAAGGCAATGTGAGCTTAAAGGGGGATGAAAGTTATAATAGACATTTCCCTAAGGGGTTCCAGTGGTCAAAGACTCCCCTGGGCAGCCCTTTGCCGTTGCCAGCCACCTCCCACCTTAAGACTCAGGCCTGAGTTCCAAACCCCTGGGGATGCTTTTGATTGGCATTTAAAACACTTAGCAGTGTGGCTCAGTGTTCCTGGTACATGAAGACCAAGAAGGCTTCTTGAAATATAGGCTGAAGGATCTGTAAGCTTGATGCCCAGGGACCGGCTTCTTTAACCTCCCCTAATTAGAATGAGTGCCACACAGCGTGAATTCCCTATTGATAGCATCCCGACAGACTTCCCACTCCCTAAATAATTCAGGAAACAACGGTGCGATGAGTTCTCAGGGAATATTGTGCTCCCAGGGGTCCTTAAGGGAAGGGACGAGATCGATGTTGGTCACTCGGCAGAGAGCATGGAAGTGGTGCAGAAGCATTTAGGACAAGAGTGTGCCCTCCCCCAGTGTCCTGAAGCCAAGTGACATGGCAAAAGAGTCAGCCCTCTCTCCTAGGCATGGAAAATTCTACTGTGTAAGCGAAAGTCCCTCAAAACTTCAAAGATGGGAGAGTGGAAAATATGAGGGTTTATTGTTCTGAGAAATTTCCTGTCTCTCTGGCATGTGGTCATCAGGGGTCAGGGGTGCACGTGTGTGTACAGGGCAGGAAATCCAGTGGGTAACATTATGGTGTGCCTGCATGAGCTCCCAGCATGAACACATATGTGCTTGGGCAGGTAGGACCAAAAGCCAGACCAAAGCAGGCAGGGACCGATTCCGGCTTCTGGAACCGACCTTCATGCTAAACAGAAAATGACCAGTTTTGGATGGAGCTGTGGGGGACAGCAAGCCAAAGTGGCCTCTTAGACAGGAAGCTGGCTGCTTTGGGGGTTGACATAGCCATCCGGGTGCCCGGTTTGGTCTGGGAGATCTATGTGTTTGTAGCAAGAATTCTTTTTCCCTTCCGTTTTTTTTTTTTTTTTTTTTTTTTTTTTTTTTTTTTAAGTTCATGGGCCTGGTCTCTTTTGAACACATAGAATAGTGTGAAAATCATGCAAAACTTTTCCATGGCCAGGCTTGTATCAGACAGAGCCCTTCCTGTTCTCTGCAGCCTGGGAACTGAGGCACCTGGGCTGGGAGGGGTGTCTTTGTTCCTCTGGGTAGGAACTGTCTTGGCTAGCTGCTGCACCGACTCTGGAGTCTATGGTAGGCATGCTGAGGTGAGAGTGGAGCGGTGGGGCTTTGCCCAGAAGTCTGTTGTTTGGGTTAGCACAGCCTGGGGGCACTGATGTTGACTCCAGCAGTTACTGAAGGACCAACTGCAATTACTGTCTCAACCTCTGCGTTCTCTCCCCCTCCCCCATCTCTGTTTCTGTCTTTCTCAAGACTTATTCTTATGTATGGGTATGTGTGCACACTTAAACACATTTGTATGTACACCGTGTGTATGCAGTACCCACAGAGTCCAGAAGAGGGCATCAGATCCCTGAGATCTAGAATGGTAGGTGGTTGTGAACAGTCTGGGGTGGGTGCTGGGAATGGAACCTGAAAGAGCAGCCAAATAGGCTAAACTCCTGAGCCATCTCTTTAGCCCCTTACATCTTTGATTTCTGAAGTATTGCAATTTACCTGTATTTTTTTTTTTAATTAAAGTTTTTTGTTTTTTTTTTTTACTATGAATGTTTTGCCTGTATGTATTGCCTGTGTACCATGGGAGATCAGAAGAGGGTATCAGATCTCCTAGAACTAGAGTTAGAAATGGTTAAGAACCATCAGATGGGTGCTGGGGGCCAAACCCTGGTCCTCTGAAAGAACAGTAAGTACTTTTAACTGCTGAGTCATCTCTCTGGCTCTACTTCTCTTGTTTTTAAGTGTGGCTCAGCTCACAGCTCGCAGGGCTGTCAAACGTGGACAGTGTGGTAGCATTCAGCACAGCCACGTGTGGTACACCTCAGCTCTAATACAACACTGCTGTGGAGACCTGGCCCAATGTGGGCACTGTGTTCTCGTACTGTAGATCCCTGAACTCAGTGCATCTCTGTCATCTGGGCCTCACTTCTCTCTGAGATACATGCTTCCCGTGTTATATAGAGTGGAGTTCTGGACCAACATAATATCCCTGTTGCCACTTGTATGTTTTCTGAGCATCACCTCTTCCACCCACCCAACCTTCCTCAGACATCCATCCAAGGATGTGTTATTTCTGGGCCTCTTGGCAACCATCACCTTCCTGGAGTTGGGCACCCGTGCATGCTGGCTGCTCACGATGTCTGTCTATGCTCTCGGAATGTTCTGGGATCAGGCCAGACAGGTGAACTACCGTGCTTTCAGAGAGCCTCTGGCTGAATGCTGGACAGAGGGAAACCCCTCTCTGCCCAGTCTCCCATACTTTCCTATCTTGAAAAACTAATTTTATCACCCAGATGAATCAGCCAAGGTCCAGTGGTGTGAACGCAAGCCACCGCAGGGGCTTATTTCAAGATGTGAGGGGTTCGCTGAAGGGAGCTGGGACTGGAGGCACCCAAGGGAGCCTCTCCCTCATTACAGGGCCTACTTAGGACCCTCCTCACCCCTGGGCAGCTGCCCTAGAGGGGACCTGTGGACTCCCCACCTACCTCCCCACAGGCCCCAGGAATCTGTTCTTGTCACTGAACTATAGCTGCAGCCACAGCAAAGTGGCCTCCTTCCTAAGGGGTAGTAGCATCCAGATGGGACCTTCAGGTCTACAACCTGGCAGCTTACAGACTTTTAGACTCCTGCTCTACAGAGATGCGCAAGGCAGGCCTAGCGCCCAGGCCCAGCAGGCACCCGTAATAACAAATAACACACTAACACAGTTAGTGTTAACACAGCTTAGGAAGGAAGTTAACACAGCTTAGGAAGGAAGAACTCCTTACCACCCGGGAATGATAATTACCAAGGTAGGGAGTTGGAACCGAGTTTTTTCTAAGTAGGTATTCATATGGGTGTGTGTGTGTGTGTGTGTGTGTGTGTTTAGTTACCTTGTATAAATTGTTTTGTAACTGGCTCCTTTCACTACAAGTCTACCGTGAGGTTTCAGTGACTAAGTCTCTGCTGTTGCGTTTCACATGGTGGAATGGCATCTCTCTGGGCTGGTTTTTTAACCGTGCCCAGGATCATGGGGTTTCTGTCTTTCCCCTTCAGGTGGCTTCCTAGGAGTGGACCAAGGTCAGGGGCATATCGATGGTTTTCTGTTCTGGCTTTCTCTTTTCCCTTCCTTCTCTCTTCCCTTTTTGAGACAGGGTCTCAGGTAACCTAGGCTGGTGTCAAATTCACTATATAACCGAGGATGACTTTGAACTTCTGATCTTCCTGCCTCCACCTCTTCAGTGCTGGCATTACAGGCGTGTGCCGTCATACCTGGTTTATGTGGTACTGGGGGGGGGGGGTAGTTTCTATCCCAGGGATTTGTACATGCTAGGCAAACTATCTGCCAACAAGCCTCATACTTTTTTTTTTTTTTTTATGTATATGATGAGTATACTGTAGCTGTCTTCAGACACACCAGAAGAAGGCATTGGATCCCATTCCACCATGTGGTGGCTGGGATTTGAACTCAGGACCTCTGGAAGAGCAGTCAGTGCTCTTAACCACTGAGCCATTTCTCCAGCCCCCCATTCCTGCTTTCTTAACCCATTGGCTCTGCTGTGGAAGATAGTTGATGCTGGGGACCTTTAGAGCGGGCTGACTGTTCTAGTCAGTCCTGTTACAAGGGCTGGCCAGCCCACACTGGCTGCTGTGAGCCTAGTAATTACTTAGATAATGTTTATGTTGCAGAGGAGGCCCTGGTACGATATACAAGGTGTGGCCAGCACCTATGCCCTGAGTCCTCACAGTTGTCAAGGTGTGTATGTAGACAGAGCTCTGTCTCACTGTCTTCTCCATTAGGCTTCCAGCTCTGAGTGGTCTACACCCCCCAGCTACCATCCTGGGCCCAGGGTTTAGCCCTTTCAGACCTGTTGTTACCAAGAACCACAACCTGCCTAGCCTTCTGGTGTTCTGTCTAAAGACATAATGGAGTTTGTGCTTGGGATGAACCTGTTTCTTATTTCAGTGATGCACCCACGGCAATATGATTTGGGAATAGCTGCCAATATAAACCCTGGGACCAGCAGTGTGTGGTGCTAGCTGCCCAGCCCTCTCCTGAGGGCCAGGTGAAGGCCAACTGTGGGCAGGCAGAGGTCTGGGTGTTTGTATCACTATCTGGTCAGAGGATTGACTGGCAATAAATAAAACAGTTCTCTGGCCATCTTGTGTGTCAGGAACCTGTCCTTGGACCGGCCCTCCTAGTATCATCCAGAGCGACAGCTAAGTGGGTGCTATCTTGAAAGGCTACCAAAGCTGGGGAGGGTGGGGCTCAGGACAGAGCCAGCTGCCCGGGCAGATGTGGGGTTCAGAGTAGATGCCAGGAGGCTCAGAGTAGGTCGAGGGTGTCCACCCCCGAGTCTGAGGGCAGGATTGATAGGGTGCAGGCAACATTCCCTGGGTGAGGGGGAGCCTCCAGGGCTTTCTTGCTGTAACATGCAAGGGGGGGGGGATGACTCAGTGAGGTGGGTGAGGCAGGAAGTTCATTCAGAAATGCTTCTTGTTACAAGGCTGAGGTATGAGCTGAGGCCCAGGATGAGGCTGATCTGGAGCAGAGACTCACAGAGGTTTGGCTGACCTCTGACCTAGGGAGGATGGACCACGGAGTCAGTCTGGCCCGAGGAGGAGCTGGGAACGCCATTGTTTCTGTCTTCTGGCAGGCGCTGCATGATGACATACAGATACTGTTGCGGTGACATTACACGGTGTCCCTTATCACACTGCCTCCCACCTCCACCGTGCTAGGTCAGACTGCCTGGCAGCCAGAGAGGCACAGCCTTGGCCTTCCCAGAGGGTGGACCTTGTACCTAACTCCTTATATGTTGGTAGCAGGTGGCTATGATAGAGGTGGGGGCTCACTCAGAGCAGTCAAAAAGCCCTGGCCCCAGGAGCCTTCTGTATCCTTATCCTGAGCCCCTGGGGGACTCCCACCAGATGCCTGTAGTACTGGCTAGTTTTGTGCCAACTTGACACAGGCTGGAGTTATCACAGAGAAAGGAGCTTCAGTTGGGGAAATGCCTCCATAAGATCCAGCTGTAAGGCATTTTCTCAATTCGTGATCAAGAGGGGGAGGTTCCCTTTCGGGTGGGACCATCCCTGGGCTGGTAGTCTTGGTTCTATAAGAGAGCAGGATGAGCAAGCCAGGGGAGGCAAGCCCTCCATGGCCTCTGCATCAGCTCCTGCTTCCTGACCTGCTTGAGTCCCAGAACAGAAACCCTGACTAAGATACCTGCCTACACCTCTTGGGTCTGAGGGTGGGTACCGCAGACATTCACTCCCCAAAGCAAGCTGCTCAGGGTCCACTGGGTAAAGAGAGACCTATGGTCTCAGTTGTGGGGTGATCACAGCCTTGATATTTTTCTCAGCCTGGAGCACTGCGAGAGGACTGTAAACAAATGCGGAGAGGAGTCAGCAAATTACAAGTTATAAACAGCCCTTCATGGCTTATGGTCATCGTTACTCCGAGTGGGCGTCAAGGAGCTTTGGTTTATTGGGAAGCTCTTTGTGCAGGTGAGGTTTGGATGCCCACACGCGTCGTGTGTGCCGTGGGTCTGGGCCCTCAGCAGGGCAGACAACGGCCCATGGGCAGTATCAAGTTGATCTTGCCTCTTGGATATTGTTCACATTCTCTGGCTGTAGCTTGAGGGGTGCTGGCTCACCTGACCTTGCCGTACATGATTTCTGTTTCATCGGGCAGCTTGGGGTGGACGAGGATGTGTAAGACTCGGGGGGCCCTGGGTGAGAGGATGGATTTGAACCTGGGTTTTAAATCTTTATGTAGAATCATAGATGCATCTCCCCTTGGGTGTCTGCTAGGTAGAGGGGTAGCTGTCATTCCCTCCTACGGCTGCCCTGTTGCAGTACTGAATTCCAGAGTCCTCTCAGGTTTGTTGGCGGGAATGCTGTGATTTGGAGAGGCAGCTGTGGAGAGGTGCCAGACCTCAGACCTCAGTTTGAGTGGTACTTGAGGTCACTCAGCTCCCCCCCCACCTTAAAGTTTATTTCTTTTTATTTTATATGTATACATGTTTGCCTGCATGTATGTATGTGCACCATGTGTGTGCAGTGTCTACAGAGGCCAGAAGAGGGGCTGCACTGGGGGACTGGAGGCCTAGAGGATGAGTCGATGTCCCTCCTGGAGTTAGCAGGACACAAGGAGAAAGTCAGAAGTGACTGTCTTAACATTCCCGTAGCCCCAGCAGAGGACAGTCCTGTTCGTGCTGGGCTGAACCGTGAGCCGGGAGAGATCGGTGATTATCTGAGAACTGCTCTCAGAGATGCTGTATGTATTGGGCATGTCACCTCATCCTGGAGTCACCATACCTAGGAAGTTCCCCTGCTACCCTCCACCCTCCATCCCTGCTGTCAGTACCTCTCCCCATTAGGGCATCCCACCTGAGACCCTCTCAGGAGCCCTGAGGGAGCTGTGTGGTCAGTCCTAATGCTTACCCTGGGCTTCTTGTGGCCTGCCTTCCCATGGTTCTCCATGCTTGTAGGTGTTGAGCCTGATTTCAAGGTGCAAGAAAGATAACAATAGCTTTTCGGTACAGGAGGAGAGGTTCGTTCACAGCATGCTATTTGGGAGAGCTAGGATGCTGTGATGACAGAAGTGGATGTTCACAGTAAGGTATTGGATGGAACACAGGGCCCCCAGTGGAGGAGCTAGAGAAAGTACCCAAGGAGCTGAAGGGGGCTGCAACGCTATAGGTGGAACAACAATATGAACCAGTACCCCCTGAGCTTGTGTCTCTGTCTGCATATGTAGCAGAAGATGGCCTAGTCAGCCATNATTGGGAAGAGAGGCCCCTTGGTCTTGNAAACTTTATATGNCCCAGCACAGGGGAATGCCAGGGCCAAGAAGNGGGAGTGGGTGGGTAGGGGAGCAGGGGCGGGGGGGAGGGTATAGGGAACTTTCGGGATAGCATTTGAAATGTAAATAAAGAAAATACCTAATAAAATAAAATAATAAGTTAAAATAAATAAATAAATTTAAAAAAAAAAAAAAGGATGCTGTGATAAACCGTTAAAATAAAGGTTCCAGTTGGGGTTTCAAAATCTTGGGAGGGGTGTGAAGGGGTGAGTCAGTGGGGCATGGCAGATGTCATGGGCTGCTGGGAAGCTGGCTGGATGCTCTGTGCCACGCTTCTGGGTGGACTGCAGGTTCATTGGTCACTGCTTTGTCCAGTGACCCTCAGGAGCCTCTAGCCGCGCCTTTCCTACCGCTCACTGTCCTGTCCTGCATTGTACACTCCCAGGTGGAAACCTGACGGAAGATGCCGCCCGGGCGGCAGGCATGAGGTGGAGAGGCCCAGCACTTCCTGTTTGTCAGTTTTTTTTTTTTTTTGTTTTTGTTTTTTAGAGATTTATTATGACCCTGCAAGTTGCTCTTCGTAATAAAAATAGTTCTGGTCTGCTCTGTTCGTAAAGATAAGCTTGCTCGTGTTACAAAAACTCCACTGGGCACAAAAGCAGAAAACTGAGTTTCCCCCACCAGGCTCCAGAGGCCCAGAGACAGCCCTGTGGCTGTTTTAAGCATCCGCTATCCCAACTTTATAGGCTACATCCCTGCTCTTGTGATGAAGGAGGCCTTCCTGGCTTCTGGCTCTAGGGTAGGTGGTAAACCAGGGGCGTCTATAATGTTGGCAACTTCTCTGTGGCTCTGGAACTCAGCCTCCTCCAGGCCCTGGCAGCGACTGGAGTTGCTATGGTGATGGGTCTCTCTGAGCCCATGAGAGGCACCTTGGGGGACCCTCACATTGAGGAGCCAGGTCCTTTGTCCAGAAACAATGGGGCCCTGAAGGGCTGTTTGTATATCAAGCTCAGTTTAATTACCTCCAAGGGACAGCCTGGGGGAGAGGGGTGTTCTACCCTTCAGGAATGAGGAATGTGGGTGCTTTGGAATGTTCGAGAATCTTTTGGAGCCCTGGTCTTCAACAAATCATGACCTCACACCAGAAGCCTTTAGTGTTTGTAATGACTCCAGGGTGCTACCTGTAGGTCCTCATCCCAGGCCAGGGGACAGAGCCAGCCTTCTGTACTTGTCATCTTCTGTCCCTACCTTCCGTGGAAAGGGAGAGGTCCTCCCACCTTAGGCTCTCTCCTCCCTAGCCTTTGCCTTGGCCTTTAGAGTGCTGGCTGCCAGATGGGAAGGCAGTTTTGCTCTGGGAGGTGTGAGCACTCACAACCCGTGTCCCTGAGTAATAGGCTAAAGGGAGGCGCATCCGTGGTCCCTTACTAAATGGGTCGTGATGTGTTCAATAAATGACCTACTGACTGCTGGTCGCTGGTCTAATGTGTGAGACATGCCATACAGCACTCTCTAGTCAGGCCTCTCTTTTTAGCTCCCTGAGGGCAGCTCCCCAAGTGCTCGAAGGATCTTCACACACACACACACACACACACACACACACACACACACACACACACACCTCCATCTGATCCTATAGCAGGTGTCTTCCTCAGTACTACTGATGCTAGTTTGTTCTCTGGGGCAAGTGTCATGGGCAATGCAGAATGTTGAACAGTGTCCCTACCTTGACCTTTGCTCTTTGGCCACAATAACTCAAAGTATGTTCCCAAAGGCCTGCTTCCTCCCCACCTCTCATTGAGATGATTACCACGGACCTGAGCTGGCAATCTGAAATACAGCCCTCTCTTATGCCTTCATACCTAGTATAGCCCCTGGCACCTCGAGGGGGTCCTGAGACCACTGAAGGTCTGAAACAGATGGTCAGTGAATAGCCTGCTGCAGCAGTTGGTGCCACCAGACTGTGTTATAACTTGTGACTCCTGGGCAGAGAGGGCGTCTGACTTGGTCCAGCTCTGCCTGGCTGTGTACTTTGAAATTTGTTACATCTTTATCCACAGAGGAATGTGGATGTGATAAGGGGCACCTGGCAGGTGCTGTGGACATACAGGGTCAATTAGAGCCCTCACTGCAGGTCTGTGCTCCTACCCCGTGGCCAGCTTGGGCTCCTATCAGGAACTTGATCAGGGAGGACAGTGGGGTATCTTTGTCTACCCAGGCCTTCCCCTGTATCAGGGCTTTGGGATGCTGTTGCTTGACCAGAGTCGGGGCAATAGGTATGCAGTAAGATAGAGGCCATTTGTATCTTATACACAGGACAGGGAACTGCTGAAGGAGTCTGCCCCAGCCAGAACTATAGAAACTCTAGACCTGGGAGAGAGCACCCTTCCTTTTCTTGATTCATGTTAGTCTCTGGCTGGGATGCGGAAAACCACTAGATCTCACACGGTTAGCAGCCAGCTCTTCCACCTTTTATTGATCATCTCTGTTGCCATCTCCAGATAGACGTGTCAGCGTATCAAAGACCTGTACCACCTGCGGGGGGGGGGTGTTTCTGTGGGGATGCCGCTCCATACAAATCGTTGGACAGGCTCATTTCCGAACAGACATTTCTAAATTCACACACCTGAGCATCCTGCATCCAGGCTGGAACCTGGTCATAGACCCTGCACGTGCCCACACCAGGCTGCCACTTTATAGATCTCATGAATGCCAAGGACAACTGCCGGGACGCTTATGGCCTCTCTTTGCAGCTGGTGGGTCCCATGTGTGATTTTAAGTGAGGCATGGAAGGACACCAGGGTGCGTCCCAGCAGCCAATGAGAGGCCCTGGTAGCAGCCAGAACCCACTGCTACTCAGGGGTCCAGTATGGCTCTGGTGGAAGGGCTCCTGCTTCCCTTCTTAGAGGACACATTTTGCATACAGACAGGGAGCTGGTGACTGTGGCCTTCTGGGTAGCGTAGTAACCACTAGTATCCATGAACTTCAGCTGACAATGAAGGAAGCTTGGCTGGGGCTCTTTCCCAGTGTCCTCTGGGGCTCCCTCTGAGTTCTTAGCCACAGCCTCTCTCACCTTTGTTCTTATGAGAATGGAAAAAATGTTTCCAGGTACATTGGTGCTGGTCCTGCAGCTTCTTCTCTGTCAGACAGTTAACCTTCCCTGGAGACCTTCAGCAATCCATTTCTGCTTGTCTCAGTTACTGTGTCTCTCCGGTTGGGGGCGGAGACAGAGCCCTGAAACTGTTTCAGAAGTTAAATGTGGAATGTTCTAGACATGTCCTTCTTCAGGGATGGTATTTGCAGCAAATGGACAGATACCTGGAGGTCCTTGGAAGGAACACTGAAGGAGAGACCCGGGGGCTTGGGAGGTGGGACACTAGGTGGTATCATTTATGCTTCCAAGGTCCAAAGATGAGGCTGAGTATGGTCCAAGGATGAGATTGAGGGAGTGGCTCTGAAAAATGGAGGGAACACAGAGAGGGGTCTCAGTGCTGCTGTTCAGAGGCCAAGCCAGCACTGCGCTTGGAGGCACCATATTGGTTGTCTGTCACAGCCACCCAGAACCCAGCAGTTGTCAGTGATGCTTTCTTGGGGAGGGTGAGTATGAATACAACAGTGGTTTATGTTTAGAAATACGCAAAGATCTTGTTGATTCGAAGGCCAAAGCCCCCTTGTAGGCACCCAGACAGGTATACATACACAGCAGAAAACGGCCTTTCTGGGCATCCCTGCAGTTTCCACAACATGCAACATCATCTGGTCTGATCATGCAAGTCTGATCCCAGGACTTACATGGTAGAATCAGCAAGCCAACTCCTGCCAAGTTGTCCTTTCATCTGCACACACATGGGCGTGTATGCCGGCAGGCGGGTATGCCCCCGTGTGCGCACATGCACACACAGCTTTAACAAGTGTGACGTGGACTTTTTGCCTTGGCGCTCTAACACAGCCTGGCCGTGTATCACAGCTCTTGCTTCCCGTCACACGGGTAGGATGCCGTCTTTCACCAGTTCCTCCTCCTTTATGCTCATTCCCACATAGTGTTTAGGTGCACACACGTGTGGTATGGGCACATGTGTAACCTTGGAGACCCTTCTGAATAACGGATTCCCAGAAGGGAAATGATAGGTGAGGTTCTTCTGCATGTGTTGGTTGAGCGGCCTTGGGAAGATTCCGGTGGTGTGTTCAGATGGTGTGTTCAGAACGCTCCAAATAACCCTCCAGATCTCCATCACTGGAGGGGAGAAGCTTTGGCGTCTTTTTCAGCTCTCTGGGATAAACATCCTCCCTGTCTGATTTGCATGTCTCTCTTGAGGGACAGTAAACAGCTTTTATTGCCTCTTACCCTTTTATGCTGCTGTGAATTGGCTGCCCGTCTTTCCAGCCAGATACTTATCTTTTATTAGTTTACATTTCTCGTTCTAAGGTTGTGTGTAACTCATTGGATTTTTTTTTTTTTTTTTTGTTAACCACCGAGTTTCCCTGTAAGTAGTAGTACCTTTGCCATGCAGATCTAAGATGGGAACTTTGTCTTTTCCATCTCTACCTCACTGTGTTTGCAACTTGAATAACTCAAATGACTACTCTTTTTTTTTTTTAACCATATTTAAATTTTCATTTACTATTATAAGATCACATCATAAAGATGATCTTTTTAAGTGTCTTAGGGAACCATGATATAAATGGCTAAATATAATAATGCAATGCTTCAAAGGGGAAACTTTTAATTCCCTTTTCTCAAAAGCTAAAAATGTAAAGTTCATCTTGTTTTTAATTTTTTTTTTAAAGATTTATTTATTGTTATATGTAAGTACACTGTAGTTGTCTTCAGACACACCAGAAGAGGGCATCGGATCTCATTGCGGATGGTTGTGAGCCACCATGTGGTTGCTGGGATTTGAACTCAGGACCTTTGGAAGAGCA
>NC_034606.1:50961467-51013483 GCF_900095145.1 Mus pahari | reverse complement strand
ATTTTTATGTGTATGAGTGTTTTTTTGGTTTTTTGGTTTTGTTTTCTTCAAGACAGGGTTTCTCTGAATAGCCCTGGCTGTCCTGGAACTCACTCTGTATATCAGGCTGGCCTCAAACTCAGAAATCCGCCTGCCTCTGCCTCCCAAATGCTGGGATTAAAGGCATGCGCCACCACTGCTGGACTTATGTGTATGAGTGTTTTGCCTGCATGTATAAATGTGTGTGCCTGGTACCCACAGAGGTCAAAAGAAGGAGTTGGATCCTCTGAAACCAGACTTATAGATGGTTATGAACCACTGTGTGGGTGCTGGGATCAGAACCTGGGTCCTCTGGAAGAGCAGCCGGTGCTCTTAACCACTGAGCCATCTCTCTAGCTCCTGTTTCCTTATTTTAAGTGTCAGACTCAGCCCCTGGCCACTGGCTTCTTGTGGGTTCTCATGGTTCCTTGGGCTGGGGTTAATTTGATTGTTTCCTTTGGGTCTCAGTGGCCTGCAGTGATCTTGGGGACAAACCCATAGAAGGTAGAAGAGACTGTTGTTTGGAGCTCTTACAGACCTTGAACTTGCTTCTCAGTTCCCTAGGCTACAGGCTCACACCCACCTAGAACTCCAGCTCCAGGGGATCCCACACCTCCCCGGGCACCTGCTGCACTCCTGAGCATCTTACTCCCATGCACACAATTCAAAGGACAAATCTAAGAAAAATGAAAGAAAAACACAAGCGCACTCAGTCGCGCCTCCCATCCTGCAAACTGCATGGCTTCTGCCAAGGAAGGGAAAGCAGGAAGCAACCAGCTCTCTGCACAGCCGCCCCCCCACCCCGCAGCACAGACAGTGAAAGTGTAGCAGGGTAACTTGACACCCCTGACAGGTTGGATTCCTGAGTGCCCACTGTTCCCAGGGAGTCAGGCTTATAGCCTGCCAGCTCTTAGATCCCATTCCCTCCTCGTGGTATGGTATTGCTATGGTGAGACCCTCTACCCACAGCCACCAGAAGAGTCCCTCCTTGCTGCTTAGTGACAGAGGCCCTGGCACTGATGGGACAGAACTGAAGGCAGATAAGAAAGTGAGTCTTCAGCCGGGTGTGGTGGCACATGCCTTCAATCCCAGCACCCGGGAGGCAGAGGCAGGCGGATTTTTGAGTTCGAGGCCAGCCTGGTCTACAAAGTGAGTTCCAGGACAGCCAGGGCTATACAGAGAAACCCTGTCTCGAAAAAACCAAAACAAAAAAAACAAAAAAACAAAAACAAAAAACAAACAAACAAACAAACAAAGTGAGTCTTCCAAGGATAGTCTTCGAGATGCTAACAGAGTACCGTAGGACTCACGTCCCCAGGAGGACCCACTCCTCAGGTGTAGCCACTTATCCCCAATGAAGCTGAGATCACTTATCTAAAGTGCTCTGATTTCAGAATATTCCAGATTCAGGAGTAGTTGAATAGCCTTACCTGGTTGAACATCTCTGATCTCTCAGCATCCAAAAATCCAAACTGCTTCAAAATCTGAAACATTGGGAGCACCAACACTACGTTCAAATGCTTGGGTTTTGGAACATTCTGGACTTGGGATGTTTGCTTTAGGAATGTCCAACCTATACTGCCTCTTTGGGAGTGTTCGTTCTTTAAAAAGTGACACTCGTTTGTAACTTAAAGTTAATGGAGCAAAAGTCAGAGAGGCTGGGGGATCATGAAGCTGTGACGGGGTCTGTCATTCATCTGGGACCCTCGGGTTGATAATGGGATAGTGGGGACTAGTCCACAGGTGTTTGCAAAACAGAGGGAAGGTTAAGTGGCTCCATCACTCTGATTTACTGGTAGAATGTTCTGGTTTTGTTTTGAGTAGTTGATCAGAGTGTAGTAATCTTCCTCCACTCCTTCAGAATAATGGAGTCAGGAATTCCCCAGATCACCCAGGGCTCTTCAAGTCCACGAAGCTTAGGACTAGGAATGGCTCAGGGCATCAAACGTTCTTCCAAGGAGTTACTGTCGGAAAAGATGTCCTCCATGTTTCTCTTCTGAGATGCTCAAATGTCAGAAGTGATGTGATTTAAAAACCACTACTTGGGGCCTCAGCAGATAAGAATAGTGGCTGTTGTTGGAGAAGACCTCGGTTCTATTCCAAGAGCCTACCTGGTAGCGCAGATAGATATGCAGGCATAAGCACCCATCCATATAAAATCAAATACATTAAAACAAAACAAAACAGCCGGGCGGTGGTGGCACACACCTTTAATCCCAGTACTTGGGAGGCAGAGGCAGAGGCAGGTGGAACTCTTATGAGTTCAGAGCTAGGCTGGTCTACATAGTGAGTTCTAGGCCAGCCAGGGCTATATTAAACCCCCTTCTAAACAAACAAACAAACAAACAAACAAACCAATCAATCAAAAAACGAACAGTTTTAGGCCAGCCATTTTATCAGCAGGTAAGGGCACTAGCCTTAGTTTGATCCTTGGGACCTACATGGTGGAAGGAGAGAACTGACTCTCATGTTCTCTTCTGACCTCCACATATATGCAGTAGCATACACGCACACACTAAGTAGATAAATAAGTAAGTAAATAGATTAAATAAATAAATACATGTACGTACATAATGGAAACTAATATTTTGGTGTGACCATTGGAGAATCTTAAACACTGTGACGGTAGCTATGTGTCATGTAGACAAACTGGCCCATTTCCAGCGCCTGCTGGCCGGCGTCGTTTGGTGCTCACAGGCCAGGTCCATCAATATACAGATGTGAGGTTGTGTGCGCAGTAGGTACGGTTTAGTAAAAGGCCAGTGCTGGCTGCCAGGCTGACTTCTACTGGTAGAGAGACAGGGCTGCGGAGACCTGGAGACTTTCATTGTGAGCTGCTGCTGACGGGGAGACCAGATAGCTGCTACAAAGTACACTTGCAGAAAAATGGCCCCTGACAGAGGCCTGCTGAGACATTGTTGTAAATTCTCTAGAAGATCAAAAAAACACAGGTGTGGGCCAGCACTGGCCTGTGTTCCTTTGTGACAAGTTATGGGTGTCATTTACGCCCCCTTTAGAAGTTTCTGAAGCCCCTGTCATTTTGCCACTGGCCTTTGTGCTGGCTCCCATTCAGGACTCTGGTCATCTGAATAAGCACTGAAGCTCTGTCATTGTCCCCGTGGTTACCCATCAACCATTTATCGCCCCGCACCCGGCTGCCTGTTTCCATGGTTACCGCCACTGCTGTTAATGGAATCTGGGGCTTGGGGGCAGGGGGCCAGTCAGCAGCTCCGTGTGAAAGGTCATCTACTGCATCTATACCAGGCTTTGCTGGGTCCCTGGTCTGGGAGCCCAGCTTTTAAGAGACCACTGGGTTGGGAAGGCCCTGTGTGGGCTACGAGGATAGGTCACTGTGCTTTGATACTGAGTTGGGGGAGATAGGTGTTCAGGGATAGAGGGAGGCCACAGGGTGACCATAATCACGCAGGATGCTGGTGGGTTTGGAAGAGAAGAGGAGGCATGGTTTGGGGGAGTGTTTTTTGTTTGTCTGTTTGTTTTTTAGGAAGGATGTTGATTTTTTTTTTTTTTTTTAAGGCAGTAGGGAGGTTTTAAGCCCTGGCTGTCTGAAGGATCCAGAGGGAGCTGGCTGAGCCTAGCCATTGGCACCTGATGCTTGCAGTCTTAAAGTCTTAAAGTCAAAGGATGCTGGGAATGACCCGGAGTTGGTGGGAATGGGTGTGGGGGTCTTTTTATTATAACAAAGTAACTTTCCTTGGAAGCAGGCCTCTGCTTTTTTTTAAAAAGGATACATGTATAGACTTTCGCTTGCTGCTCTGTGGGCACAGCGTGTTTAGATTTGAATCAAATCACCTAATTGTCTTCTGAAAACGCTTCGCTGACTGCCATTCTCCTTGCGGTCAGTTAAGTGTATCCATATAACCTCCCCAGCTTGCTCCAACCTTGTCAGTTGGTGAACAGCACTTCTCCACGTGTCTCTGCATGCCTCAGGTGGGGCAGCTTTTCAGCCCTGTTTCCTCTGAGGTTAGCTGACTGCAAACCTTGCTTTTCTTTGGCCTCTTGGGCTTGGGGGGTTAACTACTGAACCAGAGGTTGTCACCCTCTCCAGCGCCCCTCTGTTGTTCTTAAGGTCTCTTGGCACCATGCTGACTCCTCCTTCCCTTATGGAGTTAACTTAAGAGCACAAGAGCGGGGATGGGGAGTGACAATCCAGGTTCTGTAAGTTCTGTGGAAAGCCTCTTCCCCTAACCCTCAGTCTCTTCCTAAAATGCCACCTTTATCACAGACTGCATGCCACAGGCCCTGAAGACATCTCACGGAGGTGTTTCTCGCCACTCCACGATGCCATGATACCTCTGCTGCTGTTCACATTCCAGCAGATTTGAGAAGCACTGGAGCGCATTCCCTGGGCTTCCTGGGCCCTGCTCTGTTTCTCTCTGGCTAGTCAGTCCTGTGGCCACTTTCTGATAAGCACTTGTAAAGCTGGATTCAGAAAACCCCCTGGAGACTTCTGGGGAGAACAACATTGGATTTGGGTAGCGGTTGGAAGAGTAAGTGCCCAGCCAGAGACAAGCCCAGAACTTGAATGAGACTTTTTTTTTTTTTTTTTTTTTTTTTTGGGAAAAGAGATCTTTGAAGATGGGTTTAAGCTGAGGATCTGAAGGGAAGATCACCCCAGAGGAGGGTGGGCCCTAAGTCCAGTGGCTTATTTTTTGTTTTGTTTTGTTTTTTGAGACTGGGTTTCTCTGTGTAGCCCTGGCTGTCCTGGAACTCACTCTGTAGACCAGGCTGGCCTCGAACTCAGAAATCCGCCTGCCTCTGACTCTTGAGTGCTGGGATCAAAGGCGTGCGCCACCCACACCCGGCTCCAGTGGCTTCTTAAAGCAGCGGTTCTCAACCTTCCCAATGCTGTGGCCCTTTAATACAGTTCCTCATGTTGTGGTAACCCCCAACCATACAATTATTTTTGTTGCCACATCATAACTCAGGACCCTTCTGCCATAGCCCTCGTAGTACTGGGGTCACAGGCATGTGCTGTCACACAGGCCAAGAGCTAGCTAGCTCCTGCCCAGAGACAGACAACAATAGATGTCAGTGAGGAGTAAGATCATGTCTGATACCTCAGGGAAAAAGTAAGCTATTTCCCTGGTCAATATTTCTTTAACTCTTGCTGTATGCTAGACTTTTTACCGACTCTCAAGATCACTGTGGTTGGATTGGAAGTTCCAGCCAATGCAGTAAGATAATAAAAAATTAGATGTAAATTTTGGAAAGAATACTATTCTCCCCCTCCACCCTACCCCACCCATGTAGCTCTGGCTGTCCTGGAACTTGCACTGTAAACCAGGCTGGTCTTGAACTCAAGAGACCTACCTGCTTCTGCCCCCCAAGTGCTGGGTTATAAGGCTTGCACCACAGGTCAATGAATACTGTGCTCTTATTCACAGATGGTACAGTGTATTACTAGTGGTTGGGGGTGGGCTGGGCGTTTCCAGGTTTTGGTCTGATTCCAGGATAAAGTAAAGGCACAGGCACAACACAATGTTTTGAGATTTCTGGGAAGCCCTGACTGAGCAGAGTCCCAAGCGTATGTGTGGAGTTGACACAAGGCACCGTCCTGTGAAGGCCTGCATAGCCTCAGACTCATGGGAAAATGGCAAAGCCTTCCTTCCGTCCCAGAGTCTGAGGCTCAGAGGGACGGTAAAGCCTTGCTCTGGTCTATATGTGGATGTTGACAGGGTGTGTAGAATGTATCCACCATCACTTTGTATCCATCATCACTTTGTATCCACCATCACTTTGTATCCACCATCACTTTGTATCCACCATCACTTTGTATCCACCATCACTTTGTCCCTGCCTAGATGGTTATGGCCTGAAGACTGCTGCCCTACCAAGACTCCTCCCACAGAGATTAGCTAAACCTTCCTCCAATTATATACCATAACTCCTGCTTCCTCATCCATTTATCTGCCCCTCCTCCCTGTTCCACTCTCTGTAACCAACACGCTAAGCTGCTTGGGTGCTGTGATCTCTTTATCAGAGTCCGGTCCACACGATGCCATATTCTCTGTGTATGGTTGTCTTCCGAGCCTGGTCAGGTCAACTCCCTGAAGCCATGCAAGGATTCGACAGAGGATAATTTACAAGGAGAGCAGAGGTACAGGTCAGAAATCCACTGTCAAGATTCACATAGGCTGCATGGCGGAGGGCCTTCCAGGGCTTACTGGCTTGTTGCCTGGGGCATCTTCTTCTGGGGAGTCTGGTTTCTAGGAACATAGTTTGGGTGGTTATCTGTTTGATTGACAGAGTAAGTTGCTCATGTCCCCTACCAACAGTGCATCTGAGTTTAAATATATGCACACCTAGTCATGTGTAGCCACAAGATGGTAATTAAGAGAGTCTCTCTAAAAGTTCACTTTGGGGACACAGTTTGCCTGGTTGTGCCTCACCCCAAACCAGTTTAGGCCAGATCAGCCTTCCAAATCTCATTCCAGAGGAAAGTTGAGTAAGATAGAAGAGAATCCAAATTGGATGGCCATTACGGGGGGGGGGGGGGGAAGGAACTTACATGCAGGTAGTACATGCAGGTCAGGTGGCTCACAACTGCCTGTAACTCTACCTCCAGGGGGATTAAACATCTCTGGCTTTTGGTGGTGGGGGGAAGGGAAGGAGGGACTTGTTTTCAAGATAGAGTTTCTCTGTGTAGGCCTAGCTGTCCTGGAACTCACTCTGTAGACCAGGCTGGCTTCAAACTCAGAGATATGCCTGCCACTGTCTCCTGAGTGCTGGGATAAAAGGCATGGACTACCACCACTTGGCAGCACACTGGGCTTTTTAAAAGTGGGTGTAGGGATTTGAACTCTGGTTCTCATGATTACATGGCAAACATTTAACCGACTGAGCCATGTCCCCAGCTCTCCCGTTATTTTCTCCGTGTCCTTGTATTTTTGTAATTGTGAAGATCACATGGGATCCGGGATACTGTTGCCTTCCACTGGGAGATTTCTGTCAAATTCTAGCAAGTGACAAGTATTCTAGAGAGTCAGGGTCATTGACATCTGTAAGGACTGGTCCCTTTTGTCATCTTGATGCAGACTTAGATATACCTAACAAGAGGGAATCTGTTGAATGACTACCTTCTTCAGATTGGTCTGTGGGGCATATATATATACACATGTATATACATATACATACATTTATATATATATTGCTGATTGATGTGGAGGGCACAGCCCACTGCAGGTAGTAGTCTCTGGGCAGGTGGTCCTGGGCTGTATAAGAAAGGTAACTGGCGGGGTGAAATGGTACATGCCTTTAAGCTCAGCACTTGGGAAGCAGAGGCAGTTCAAGGCCACCCTAGTCTACATAATGAGTTCCAAGACAGTCAGGGCTATATAATGAGACCCTGTCTTGAGGAAGAAAACCAAACCAACCAACCCACCCTAAGGAAGCTGAGCCTGAGCGTGGGAACATGCCAGTAAGCAGTGCTTCCCCCCCCCACCCCCCGAGGTCTCTGCTTGCATCCCCCGCCCCCCCCCGCCCCGGTTTCCCTTGATGATAAACTGTCTTCTATAAGCCAAAGTCGCTCTCTCTGAATTGCTTTTGGTCAGTGTTTATCACCGCAACAGAAAGCAAACTAGCACCCTGCAGTCCCTAGCAACGGCCGGCCAACAAATATAAGTTCTAGTGTGGGCCCTGGCCAGGATGCTTTCTGCTTCACTGGCCCTAGGTAGGTGTGTGGGTGACCACTGTCATGAAAGTCCCCCTGCTTACTGCTTCCCTTTCCTCACAAACCATACTGTATGCAGGTCAGTGGCAGATATAACCAGCACCGGTTATGGCGTCCACAGAAATATGGTCTTAACTTCTAGAAATTTCCAACCTGCTTTGGACTAGAGTCTTCCCACCCACATGAGCAAGGACAGCCCATAGCCATCAGAATGGGCTGGGGCCTAAGTACTTTCTCCAGCGTCAGCTGCTGATGCAGTTGGGAGTGGTGCTGGGAGTGTCAGGACCCCCGCCCAGCGCAGGCCTGGGAAACGGAGCTAGTCCCCGAGGCTCATTTTGAACCAGCCAGGATTAAGGCTGCTGAGATCCAGAGAGTGGAAGCTACCTCATTCGTCCCAGCGAGCTATGTCGCTGCCAGCAGACGCCAGAGCCTCTCTCTTCTTGGCACTCACCACGGGGCATAAAGCACCAGGAAAGGCTCTGTCTCGGGTTGCTATGGCAGCGAGCATGGCATGGTTGCTCTGCCTAGCGCTCTCATGACTTGGCTGCCACGCTGAAGTGTCTTGTCCCGCCTTGAGATTAGTAACTAATTATCCTTCTGCCTGGGAGACCCCCACGGGAGACTGGCCTGCTCAGGCACATGCTGTGCTGAAGCAGATCTGGATCTTTCCTGCAGCATCCTCAGGTGTCCGCTTATTGAAAGTAGGAAAGAACTCCATTCCAGAGCATTCTAGAGTGGTCCCCAGTGCTCGGCCCTCTTCCTGGATGGGGCCTGTGGTCTCCTTGAAATGTCACGGGCAGGCTCTGGAGCTGGGGCTGTGCCCACCCCTGCCTTTTATTCCTCCTATCCGAGACGTGCTAGAAAAGAGATGAGCCCCTCAGAGGAAGAGTGTGAACTTGGTACCGCCGCAGTCCCTTCTGTCTATGGTAGGTTCAACCCTTGCTTAGACCAGACCCTGAACCCACAGTGAAGTCTCTAGTGGTAGTTACTTTTAGAGTGTCATATACCTGGGTACTCACTCGAGGAGATGACTCCTTTTCCCTGTGACCACTGTGTCCTATTGTCCCTGAACAGGTGCCAGTGGCCAGCAGACTGTTTATATGAGGGATCCCCAGGACTTCCCACGGTGTACGTAGGAAGAGAAGGAGGGTGGTGCCCGATGACCTTGCCTGGTCGAAAAAGAGATTTTGTTTAGACCAGTGGTTCTCGCCCTAGGGGTTGTGATCCCTTTGGCAAACCTCTATGTCCAAAAATATTTAGGATTCATAACAGTAGCAAAACTACAGTTATGAAGTAGCAACAAAAGTAACTTTATGGTTGAGGGGGGTGACCGCAGCATGAGGAAACTGTAGTAAAGGGCGGAGGTATAGAAGGGTTGAGAAGCACTAGGTTTAGACTCTGGTCAGCTTTCCTCAACCTGACACAAACTGGGGTCAGCTGAGAAGAGGGACCCACAGCTGAAGAATTGCCCGCATTAAATTTGCCCGTGGGGCATTTTCTTAATTGCTGGTTGATGTGGGAGGGCTCAGCCCACCAAGGGTGGTGCCACCCCCTAGGCAGGTGGGCCTGGGCTTTATAAGAAAGCAGACTGAGCTAGACTTAAGGCTTAGGTGTCTCTGCTTCAGCTCCTGCTGGATTTCCTGTCCTGATTTTCTTTGTTGATGGACTGTGGGTGCAAATCAGCATGTAAGCCAGGTAATGCCTTTTTCCCCCTTTCTCTTTTAAATTGTTTTTTGGTCAGTGTTTTATAAGAGCAGCAAAAAGTGAATAAAACTGACCCTTTCCGTCTGGGGATTGAACCCACAGCCTCATGCATGCTAGCCAAACACTGCACCCATGAGCTCCCAGCTCTAGACTTGGTTTCTTACCCAGAAAACATGTTGAATGCCTTCAGTGTCCTCCTCATCTGCTTTTAAATCCTTTGCTCCAGGCACCTCATTCAAGTCTGGATAAAGATGCATTCAGGTGAGAACAGCACAGGCTGTTGGTTTGAAACCAAGGGGCTAAAGGCAGTTTACTTTATTTGTTTGCCTATGGTTGGAGGGAAGGCAGGCAGACCTGAGAAAGGAAGGGTAAGCCGGCAGGTGCTACAGAGTTAATGCCATACAGGTTTTCTTCTTGCTTCTTTGTGTAAATAACGCGCAGGTGCAGCTAAGCCCAAGGACTCATATCCTAATGAGATTGTAACTTTTGTTTTGAAACAGGGTCGGTAGTCTAAGAAACACGGGGACCTGCCTCACCTTCTGGGACTGCTAGGAGGTGGGGCCTGAGGCCTGGTGGGTCTGTAGGGGAGGAGTGGGGGTATCATAACATCCTTACTGTCCTCTGTGTCCCTTCCACCTCCGAGGTGTCCAGCCCGCTGTCCTGACAGCTGGTTCCCTGTGTGTTTTAACTCAGTGTTGACCACCCATTGCGGGGTGTTTGTCAGGGAAGGAGAAACCCAGAGAACCTCTTTACCTGTGAATATTAAAGGAACAGCTTTCATTTCTTTTCTTTTTCTTGACTGCTTACAAGAAATTAAAATACATATTTTGGGGGGATGGTAGGTATCCTTAGTATTCTGGTATTGTTTTTAAATTTTAAATCTATTTTAAATTAGCATACAAAATGACAGGTCTCCTTATGGCATGTTGATACCTACTGTGTGTGTGTGTGTGTGTTGATTGGTTCAGACCTACTGTGTGTGGTGCTTGATCCTCCTTCCCTGCGCACTGCTGGTTTCAAGCACTTTTACCTTTCCGCCCCCAGTCATCTTCTCTCCATTTTCACACCTTAGCTAGTCTGCTTTCCTCCGCCCCTCCCCCTCCTTAAAGCTTCTTTTCTTCTCTCATGGTTTCCTTTTTTTTTTTGTGGCCTCTGTCTGCACTCAGTCTCACATAAACAAGTTCAAAACTTAGAAGCTAGGACCCATGTATGAAAGAGAATGTGCAGTAAATATCATTTAATATAATTTCCAGGGCCAACCATTTTCCTGAAATATTTCATAATGTTTTTTTATTTATGGTTGACTAAATTTCTGTTGTGGATATTATCCATTTCTTTCATTATCTGTTCCTCTGTTGATGAGCATCCAGGCTGGTTCCATTTCTTTTCTGTGGTGGTTTTTAAATGGGGGTGGTTTTGTTGTCAAGAGATACTTGGCAGTGGCTAGAGACATTTTGCTGTCATCATGGGGAGGGTGTGTGGACGCATGGGACACAGCTCAGCATCCCCTGATGCATAGGACTGATGCATGTGTGAAGGGATTAGCCAACCTGAAATATCCCTGGTGCTGGGTCTGGGAAGCAGCCTAGGGTATCTGTTGGGCCTCCTGCAGTGCTAGTGACTGTGTCCTGACTGCAGTGCTGGTGAGTGAGTGTGTGTCATGACTGCAGTGCTGGTGAGTGAGTGTGTGTCCTGACTGCAGTGCTAGTGAGTGAGTGAGTGTGTGTGTTCTGACTGCAGTGCTGATGAGTGAGTGTGTGTGTCCTGACTGCAGTGCTGGTGAGTGAGTATGTATGTTCTGACTGCAGTGCTGGTGAGTGAGTGTGTGTCCTGACTGCAGTGCTGGTGAGTGAGTGTGTGTGTCCTGACTGCAGTGTTAGTGAGTGTGTCCTGACTGCAGTGCTGGTGAGTGTGTTCTGACTGCAGTGCTGGTGAGTGAGTGTGTGTCCTGACTGCAGTGCTAGTGAGTGAGTGTGTGTGTTCTGACTGCAGTGCTGGTGAGTGAGTGTGTGTGTTCTGACTGCAGTGCTGGTGAGTGAGTGTGTGTGTTCTGACTGCAGTGCTGGTGAGTGAGTGTGTGTGTCCTGACTGCAGTGTTAGTGAGTGTGACCTGACTGTAGTGCTGGTGAGTGTGTGTCCTGACTGCAGTGCTGGTGAGTGAGTGTGTGTCCTGACTGCAGTGCTGGTGAGTAAGTGTGTGTGTCCTGACTGCAGTGCTGGTGAGTGTGTGTCCTGACTGCAATGCTGGTGAGTGTGTGTCCTGACTGCAATGCTGGTGAGTGTATGTCCTGACTGCAGTGCTGGTGAGTGAGTGTGTATCCTGACTGCAGTGCTGGTGAGTGAGTGAGTGTGTGTCCTGACTGTAGTGCTGGTGAGTGAGTGTGTGTCCTGACTGCAGTGCTGGTGAGTGAGTGTGTGTCCTGACTGCAGTGTTGGTGATAAGTGTGTGTCCAGGCTGCAGTGCTGGTGAGTGAGTGTGTGTCCTGANCTGGTGAGTGAGTGTGTGTCCTGACTGCAGTGTTGGTGATAAGTGTGTGTCCAGGCTGCAGTGCTGGTGAGTGAGTGTGTGTCCTGACTGCAGTGCTGGTGAGTAAGTGTCCAAGCTGCAGTGCTGATGAGTGAGTGTATGTCCAGGCTGCAGTGCTGGTGAGTGAGTGTGTATTCTGACTGCAGTGCTGGTGAGTGAGTGTGTGTCCTGACTGCAGTGCTGATGAACTTATGGGGGAGGGGGCATATAAAAATTCTTTGTGTGCAAGAGGCAGCTGGTATGGTAAGTGGTTTACAGGGCCCAGAGTCCTGGCAAGGCATTAACCAACCAAATGACAATGGACAAGTTATTGGATGACCTCCTGACCCTCTAGGAGCTGGTCTATGTCCATAGGGAATATGAGGCCTGTGACAGGAGGGTCAGGACACAGTTCCCAGAGCAGGTGGCAGGCTGCCCCTGAAGCAGCAGTAACCCCAGAAGCCCATTCTGTGCTTAAGTGCGATCATTTGTATAGTAATTATTCAACTTGTATACAGGAGCACCCAGGTGACTGTCTTGTGTGTGTCTGTGTGACTCTGTCTTCTGTAACAAGGAGGCCCCAGGTGGTGCTCCCAGACCCCTGTTCGACCCCACCTGACTCAAACCCCTCCTGTGACCCTGAGAAATCCCTCTGCACTGTATCACGTCAGGTCTAGATGATGTGCAGGACCCAGTGAGTCAAGACCTGTGCTGGTTAGCTTTTTGCCTACTTGACACAAACTAGAGTCAGTGGGGGAAGAGAGAGCCTCAGCTGAGAAGAGCGTCCTCAGCAGATTGGCTTGTGGGTAATTCTGTGAGCGTTTTCACAATTCATGATCGATGTGGGAGGGCCCAGACCACTATGGGTAGTACCACCCTGAACAGGTGTCCTGGACTGTATAAAACACAAGCTGGGAGAGAGAGAGCCTTGGAGAGCCAGCCAGCAAGCAGCATTTCTCCACAGCCTCTGGGACTCAACTTAATTCTCGCCAGGGTGTTGCCCAGGGATACTTGTCTGCAGTCCTGTGTGTGGGTGCCCTTGCAGAGTGCAGAGGCTCAGACTCTGGGCAGGGCAAGTTTTCACAATGAGCGGGGCTGGGCGGCACTTGTGGCCATGGAGGTTTACAGTTCTTGCAATGTGGAGGCCACAGAAAAAGTAGATTTCCTGGTACAGTCAAGACTGCCCCGGTGTTACCCCTGTCTCATCGTGGAATTGAGGACAGTCATGGGCCCCTGTACTCCTTGGGGTCTAAGCAGTTGGAAGGGGTACCTGTGTAAGTGTGGGTGCTCAGGCTTCTCCCCCCCCCCAGCTCCTTAGCAAATGCTTGGCAGTACTAAGTTAGACTCCCTCCTCCCGGAACAGAGGGTGGGAAAGCCTCGCTTGAGTTAATAAGTAAACACACTGTGGTCAGCAAGCGTGGTGCCACCTTATGCCACTGAGGTGGGAAGAAATGGTCTCAGTGTAATTACCAGCCAGGTTATTTGGCTGTAAAGATTGGAGGAACTGGGGACAGCAGCTGTATGTTGGTTTAAGATACAGAACAATGAAAATGTACAGCCCCGAGATGCTGAAAACTGAAAGTGAGAACAAAGAGGCTGACACTGCCCATCCCATCAGTGTTTATAACCGGCAATGGCTGGTCCTGCCTGGCTGAGGCGTGACCACCCCGCGGTGGGCGTGGTTATGCAGGCTGTGGGCGTGACCAGCCGGCTATGGGCGTGGCTACTGTGGCCCTGGCTAACCTACCTGTCTAGCCCCTTGGCTCTGAGTGATGCTTGCTAATGGAATCTAGCTCACTGATGTTCTAAAGAAAATGGTTCCTGCAAGATTTGCTGTGTGGAGCTGGGATGGGGGTGTTCATGTCTTCTGTGACTCATGGCCAGTCCCATGTGACATCGCCCAACTTCTCAGGCCGGGACAGAATCCTGACTCGGATGTGAATGATTCAAACCACCTTCCATGAAAGTCTCCTGCTCAGGTTTGCACATGGGTATCTGCATACACCTCTTCAGGCGCACGGTTCACGAGCACCTGGGGCCCTTGGGTGGGCCGTGTACCCAGGGACTCTTAAGACAGGATGCATGGGCTTCTGAGTGGGACTGTCATTCCCAGATTGTCCCCATATTCCTGCGCGGCTGAGTGGGGAGGGTATAGGTTTGCTGTGTAACTCTCAGTTCTGTCTGGAAGACTAGTTTATGCTGTAACTAATCTCTGTCACAGCATAGATCCCAGTCCCTGTCACCTACCTGCTGCTCTTCCATGCAACTGAAGGGAAACCAAGAATAGTCATCTCCCATAGCTCCCGCTCGCATCCTGGGTACCCTCCCAATAGCCCACCCAGCCTCCCTAGCCTCCCTCACTTCCCACTAGCACGCAGTTCCCTCTCTCTCATTCCTCCCCCCAGCCCCTCACGACACTTCCTACTAGATAACTGTGTGGCTTGTCTGCCCCCACCCCCGGCAGGCTGAGGCCATCTTCAGGGCACGACCGTAAGGCCTCCTCTTGGCATCCTGACACCTCACCTGGCACGCACAGTGCTGCAGATATTTGTTGAATTAATGAGTGATGACATTTTTAATTAGAGTTCCTTTGAGTTTAGGTTGCAGATTAGAATCTTCCAAGACTTTACGCCAGGTAATTTTTTAATTGTGAACGAGTGTACCTGTAGTCAGCTCTGCAGTAATTATGGAGCTAAGGTCACCCACAGTTTTCAAGACCCCTCCCCCCCCAGGGGAGTCCTTGAGAGGGAAATCCAATTTGTCTCTGCTAAATCTTCCCTTATCCACTTAGCAAGAGGATATCGGGTATTAATCTCTTGCATCTGTTCAAACTCAGACTAGAGGTGCCGCTGCAGGGGGTTGCAAGCTGATGTGGTGGTGTGAGTGGGCGCAAGTCTGGGTGTACAGGCTTGAGGCCATGAGCCCAGGAGGCTCAGCAAGGGACTACACAGTTGAAGGGACCTCCCAGAGCCAGATGGAACAGGGAAGACCACTCGGATCTCCTGGAGCAGAAGCAGGCAAGCAAGGGTGAGGGACACAAGAGAGACGGAGAGACGGAGAGACAGCCTTTTGGTACATAGTGTTAGAGCCCTGGGAATAATTCAGAGAGTGTCACTCAAGCTTCTAAATGTCAGAGTCACAAGCAAAACAGAACAAGCCAAAGCACTGCCCAAAGTCCCAGAAGCCAGAAGATGACCCTCTCTGCTCTATCCTGCATGTCCTCAAAGGTTGAGGCTGTAGCCCTGAGCAACCTATAGCTGGGAGAGCAGAGGGGCCCTAGGGCAATGCCGTGTGCACCAGCCCATGTGGGTGAATGCACAAGAAGACCCGTGTTGGCCATCTATCTTTGAGCCACCCAGACTCTCTGGAGCAGTAGCAGTGCACAGAGGCATCAGGGTTAGGGTGAGCTGTAATCGGGGACAAACCGGCTGCCGGATGGCGCTATGCTCCTTGGTTGCTATGCTCAGCCTCCGCTCCTCAGTTCCTGCTAATGAGCTGGGTGAAGCTGCTGAGTGGTATGGGCACTCTGCCCACCCCAGCCGCCAGCCCACACGAGGGGGTCCGAGTCCGCGCTTGGATCTTTGCGCTGGCTGACCTCAAAATAGGCCCATCTCATTAGTTTCATGAGGAAGGAGCCCCGTGGCAACAAAGACCGGGGAGAGGACCCAGAAACCCCCATGACATGGAGCTTGTCTAGAGGCAGGACCAGTTTGAGGTGGGAAAGGGCTTTTGTTCCCGTCTTTGAATACCGGAGTCTAATTCCACCATCTGGTGGAGGGGAAGGCAGCCTGGAAGACGCACATTAAAATACTTGGCCATAGAAAGCCGGTCATGCCTCCCTAAAGACATATAGTATGTTAGAACTCACGCTTTCCCGTTCGCTTGAAGAGCCCCATTCACGGGGGTGGGGGGTGCGGCACCAACCTCTTATTCCTCTCACCATCCGCAGTTAACAATCTCAAGCTACTTGTGTACCAGTCTTCAAATGCCGTGTTAAATCAGCCTTTTGAAATTTAGGCCTGGAATTTTGTTAACAAATATTTAACTAGGGGGTAAAAAAACTAAAAAAACTAAAAAACTAAAAAAATAAAAACCAACCCTGTAGTAGCAGGTTGTGAGGCAGCTCAGGGACAGCCTTTGATCTGTTCCCCAGAAGAAAAACCCATGTGGGCCCCCTCCTTCACCAGATTAAAAGAAGCTGGGAGTCATGGAGAGGTGACCTGCATGTCCCCAGTGATGGAGGAGGCCCTGTGGATACTTGTTCCCTGGGCATCTGATGAAGTGTTTCTAAAGTACCTCCCACAGCCTTGGTGACTTGGGTACTTCAGTGAGTGACAGGCTAAGGGCTTTCAGGTGTGCTCTGGGTTGCTGGCTCTGGCTCTGGGGGTGGGGTGGGGGATGGGGGGTGGGTAGAGGGAGGATGGAGCCAGACCTGTGAGAGTGGGGGTATTTGCATTTCAAAACAGAGCTCAGTAAAAATATTCTAGAAGTCACTTCAAAGGTTCCTGAGTGGCCAAGATCTTGGGGCCAGGAGGGCTGGCTGCTCCCTATCCCCAGTAGATGCTACAGGAGATCTGTCCCTACCGGATGATGGGGCCTGAGCTCTAAAGGAATGATCCTGTCCTCTGCAGGTTGTATGGGGGCCGAATGGCCAGGCCAATGGGCTGTGTGCAAGCTGATGGTTCCCGGTGTCCCGTCCTCACCTTTGAAGCTGGTTCCTGGCAACTTTGTCTTGTCTCTTCCTTTGATCTTCTGGGGTGAGGGGTGTGGGTAGAGTGCCCTTGTAGGTGGTTCTGGGAACCAGGATGCCCTGTGTTGAAGTAACTGATCCTTGTACTCACCTGGCTGTGGTACCCGGTGCTGTGGGCGCTGGTCACCTTTGTTGGTCTCTCCCTTGTAGATAGGTAGACGGTTGGTGCAGCCCACAGCTCCCTGCACGTATTACAGCGACCGCTGTACACCGGGGGTTTCTTTCTCTTTAGGAAATGTTAGAGTAAGACAGCCGAGGCCTGACAGGCCTCTCTGCACGTGACAAATGTGTTCTAGGTGTGTTCCCCAAGTTCAACACATGAGCTATGGACTCCAGAACTCTCCACAGATTTCAGATGAAGGATTTGGGGCCTATCTTGGGGAGCTGTGTCAGTGGTAGCAGGCTGCCTACAGCCACTTGAGGGCTTCCCCTAATTCTGGGGGGATCTGAACTCAGGCCATACCAGGCTATGTGAGGGTGTTTGTTCGAGAAAGGGTTTCTTTGCATAACCTTGGCTGTTCTGGAACTCGCTTTGAACTCACAGAATTCGGAGCCTCTGCCTTCGAAGTGTTGGGGTTGAAGAACAGGCACTGCCACTGACGGGCAGGGTGTGTGGTTTTGATGCAGGGAAGAGAAGCCTTTTGGACTGGATGGTAGGAAGCAGAGTTAGGGGTTCACAATGATATCTTAATACAGACTTTAAGCAGGTGAGGATAAGAGAAAGAGCGGTACTTAGGGTGCATAGAGAGAGTGTGGAAGCAGGGTTCTCCGGGAGAGAGCCAATTTACCAAAGCACTTGTGGGTAGGGCCTCCTCGGGAGTTGCAATTAAGTGTCTAAGCCATCTGTACCATTTCGATGGCTCTCAAGTTACAGCGCAGAGGTTGCTAAGAAACCTCCCCTCCTTTTTTTTTTTTACTTTGATAAGTGCGACTATAGGATGGCACTAGAGGTGCCTTTGTAGGAATCATAACCTGATGAGGAAGAAGCAGGAGCCACTAAGGCTGCATAAAGGGTTTCTGTGAGAGTCTTAGAAAACTGCATGGTGACAGCTGGGAGGGGAGAAAGGCTTTTAAGCAGTTGTCAACTGTGCTGGTGTTCTTCCAGGGTCAAGGGCTCATTTCTCGGGTCCCCAGAGCTCAGCTTGTCTGTCTATCCTCAGTGGAAGAGGAGCAGAGCTGGGTTTAGTTAGAAGCCAGGAATGTTCCCAAGTCTAAAGCCCTAGGCCAGAGCAGACTGCTTCCCTGTGAGATCGGAAAGTAGCCAGCAAGGGAGGGGAGGGGTGAGGTGGGGAGGGGAGGGGTGCAGTGGGGGGCTGTTGTCTAAAAGCTCTCCTCTTTGCTGTTCATTGCCCTCTTGGGTTGGTGGCATGTCTGGGGCTGGAGAACATATGGCTGTCCGCTGGCAAGTGCTCAGGGCACCTTGTTATGCCGGATGGCGTCATCTGGCTTAGAACCAGGCGCTTACTTAAGCCCTCATTGTTGGTTAATCTTTGCCTGGGGGAGCGTCACCCATTTTACTAAGAGGAGGTAGAAAGGTGGCTTTCTGGCTGTAGCAGGGAGGAATGAAGCTGGTCTCCCCACCCCCTTCTACTGGCCCAGCCAGTGTCACCTTTGGGGCCCAGCTGGCAGAGGGAACCCCAGACAGTGCTGCCAGGAGATATTGAGGCCCAACTTGGGCTGGGCTGGCAGTATCTGGGGCACTAAGCCAGGAGCCCCCAGCCTAGCTGCTTCCTGGGCTCTGGGTGCCCTGAAAGCCCAAGCTAGAAGGTAGATAGCTCGTGTTCTTTCCCAGAGCATGGTGGTTGCTGGGTAATTCTGCCCCCACAGACATTGGACAATGGAAATGGTTTTGCTTGTGACAACCCAGGGAGAGGCGTGGGTACTATCTCCTGGGTAGAAGCCAGGTACGCTTTGCAATGTCCATAGTGAGCCACCATCTGCGGTTACTGGGTTCCTGGTGTCAGCTGTGCCCTCTGAAGGCATCATTTGATGTCCCCCAAAAGGGAGGTGGGGGGGGGGACTCAGACTTTGGTCTTGTTCAGAAGAATCTGTATACATCGTTCACGAGCACTGGAGATAAACGAGTACTCGATCCTATAAGGTTCCCACCAGACTCTCCGTGTGATTCTAACCAAAGCCTTGGCATGGCTTCCCTGTGGGCACTGAATGCACCTGCCTATGGGTTTCTTACACAATGTCTGGTGATCTACATAAACAGATCGTGGTGGCCTTGGCTCTGTGTGAGCAGTTCCTCAGCATTCCTGTTGCCAGTGGGTTTGGTAACCCGGTGGTTAGCAGGTGGCTACCCAGCTCTTCAAAGAGAAGGTAGCCTTCGTGCTTACAATAAGCCTCTTTATCTCCTGACTTCCTTCTCCATCTGGGTCTTAAGGATGTCACTTAAGGAAGTTTTGGGTAAGCTCCCACTTAAAACAATCTGTATTCAAAGTCATAATTGGGGCTTCTTTTAAAAAGCTTTTCAAAAGGGCTGGAGAGATGGCTCAGCAGTTAAGAGCACCGACTGCTCTTCCAGAGCTCCTGAGTTCAATTCCCACATGGTGGCTCACAACCATCTGTCATGGGCATCTGATGATGTCTTCTGCTGTGTCTGAAGACAGTGACAGTGTACCCACATATATGAAATAAATATGGCTGAAGCGAGCAGGGCAGGAGCAAGCAGGGCGGAAGCGAGCCGGGCCAGAAAAAAAAAGGGGGGGGGAGGGGGCTGGAGAGGTTGCTTAGAAATTGAAAGTATATGACTCTTGTAGAGAAGGACTCGGGCCACTTGTAACTCCAGGTCCTCTGTGGGCACCTGCACTCACGCACACATACAGTATAACTTGAATAGGAAGCTGAGCATGAAGCTACATCTTTATAGTCCAGTACTGGTGAGTTAGAGCCTGGAGAATCTGAAGTTCAGGGTCATTCTTCACTGCACAGCAAGTTCAAGACCAGGTTGGGCTGCGTGAGATCCTGCCTCAAAAACAAAACAGGATGGAGAGATGGCTCAGTGGTTAGGAGCCCCGGCTGCTCTTGCAGAGGACCCAGGTTCAGTTCCCGGCGCCCACACAGTGGCTCTTAGCCACCTCTAAACTCCAGTTTCAGGAGATCCAATGCCATTTCCCGGCCTCTGTAGGCACGAAGTGCATGATATGCAGGCACACGTGCCGGCAAAACACCCATACACATAAAATAAAAATAACCTTAAAAACATATCTGAAGTTTTAGATGAGTCCTACGGCAGCAGGCGACGTCTCTAGAGTGCCCACCTCTGTCTAGACCCCAAATGGTTCTCTCCTCAGAGACCTGTGGCTCTAGTCCTTCCCTCCCTGTCTCTCCTCTCTTGCTCTTGCCTCTGTGGTGATGCCCATCTGGGGATCTCCTGTGACCTTCTGTGTCTGACAGCTTCTGTTTAGAAGGAAGCTTTGAGCTGTGTCTTCACCGTGGGACATTTGGGACTTGGCCCCCTTTCCTGCTTGGAGCTTCACTGGGTGGATCCCGCTATGGTTTTCCATTCATGCTGATGGCCATTTCTGTCCATTGTGCTGGGGCATCTGCCCATGCGTTGGGTGTCTGCGTCTTTTCAGTTCCTTTAAATCATACACTAGAATAGGTCTTGGAGTCCTACGTTAATTCTATGTTTGACCTTTTGAGGAACAGACCCTTAATACATTCATGAATGTTATTTTTCTCCATAGGAATGTTCCTGCTGGTATCTGAGCCTACAGCATCTGTGACTGGGGTCAGACTGGCTAGGGATTTCAGGCATTAAACATAGTCATAATGAGTGTCTATTCTCTGTGTCTGTGTGTGTGTGTGTGTTCACGCGTGTGCCCGAGTGAGTGCACCCACATGCGTGTATATGCATGCATGTACACATGTGTATGGGCAGGTGTGTGTATGCATGCATGTACACACATACGCACGAGTGAGTGCACCCACATGCATGTGTATGCATGTATGTACACACATGTATGGGCAGATGTGTGGGTGTGTGTGTGTATGCATGCATTTACACACACATGTGTATGTGCAGGTATGTATGTGTGTTCATGTGCACATGGAAGCCAAAGAATGACATAAAATATCTTCCTTAACTATTCTTCAGGAAAATCTCTTACTGAATCTAGAATTCCCCAGTTCTGCTAGGCTGGTTGGTCATTGAACCTCAGGGACCCTCCATGCACACTGCCACACCTGCTTTTTACCCAGCTGCTAGGGACCTGAACTCAAGACCTCACACCTGCACGGCACGTGTTTCAGAGATTGAGCTGTCTCCCCAGCCTTGAGCTGAGTTTTTAATTGAATAAATGACGGTTCCACCTTTGAATTAGATGCTGCCTTCTACCTTGGGGTAGAGGCCCCGTTCTAAATGTAAAGCCAGAAAGGGCATTCCTTCTTCCTCAGCTTTCCTCCCTCCCTTTTTCTTCTTCTTCTCCCTCTAGTTGTTTACTCCTTTTTAGTGATATACTTTACGGCCACGTTGACCATTTCCCCATTACATTTAAGTGTATGTGTACGTAAGTGAGGTTGGTGCACACACGCACATGCACACAGGAGGTCAGAGGACTGCTTAAGGGAGTCGTTTCTCTCTTCCTCCCACCATGTAGGTCCTGGGGAATCTATCTGCCTGGGGTTGGTTGTCGGCCTCCGTGGTGAGCATCATTACCTACTGAGTCATATCTTCAGCCATGCTGTAACCATTTTAGAATGGATGGCTTGAGGACATTTTGTTCACTGTCACTGCTATTCGGCTAGCACAGTGTCCGTCAACCTCTGGAGCACATCTTCAGAGTGTTACATAGAAGCTGTCACTGTAAAACTCAACCCCCCAGGCTGCCAGCCCAGCAACCTCCATCTACTGTCTGTCTCTCTGAATCTGGCCTCTTTGGGATCTCTTTGCTGGCAGACTTACGCTGGCTTTGACTGCCCAATCTGGGGACCCCCGGGGCCCCATAGCAGCAGTGGTTCTCAACCTTCCTAATGCTGTGACCCTTTAATATAGGTCTACATGATGTGGTGACCCCAACCATAAAGTTATTTTCATTGTTCCTTTTTTTTTTCTAAGATTTACTTATTTATTTTATGTATGTGAGTACACTGTAGCTGTTGTGAGCCTTCATGTGGTTGTTGAGAATTGAATTTTAGCACCTCTGCTTGCTCCAGTCATCCTGTCTCGCTCAGTCCTTGCTCGCTCCAGCCCAAAGATTTATTTATTATTATACATAAGTACAACTGAAGTAGACTTCCTTCAGACACACCAGAAGAGGGCATCAGATCTCATTACAGATGGTTGTGAGCCACCATGTGGTTGCAGGGATTTGAACTCAGGACCTCTGGAAGAGCAGTCAGTGAGTGTTCTTACCCGCTGAGCCATCTTTTTGTTTGTTTTTTGTTTTTGTTTTTGTTTTTGTTTTTGTTTTTGAGATGGTTTCTCTTTATAGCCCTGGCTGTCCTGGAACTTACTTGTAGACCAGCCTGGCCTCGAACTCAGAAATCCACCTGCCTCTGCCCTCCAAGTGCTGGGATTAAAGGTGTGCACCACCATGCCCAGCCTGCTGAGCCATCCCGCCAGCCCTCATTCCTCGTTCATAACTGCAATTTTGCTACTGTTATGAATCGTAATGTAAATATCTGACACACAGGATATCTGATATGTGACCCCTAAAGGGATTGTGCAACCCACAAGTTAAGATTTATTTATTTATTATATGTAAGTACACTGTAGCTGTCTTCAGACACTCCAGAAGAGGGCGTCAGATCTTGTTATGGATGGTTATGAGCCACCATGTGGTTGCTGGGATTTGAACTCCGGACCTTCGGAAGAGCAGTCGGGTGCTCTTACCCACTGAGCCATCTCACCAGCCCCAACCCACAAGTTAAGAACCAATGAGGATGTCATTTCTTGTGTCCTCGGTGTCTTCTCTAGATCATGTGATGTCTTTCTTGAGCCCTCCTATACCAGTATCCCCAGGGGTGGTGTTTTTTTCTCTGGGTCTTGTGAGAGGGTAGTTCCTTGACATTTACAGTGTGAAGAGTTTAAGAGTAGGGGAGATACCAGGTGACGTTGTCTTGGAAACCAGATGAGCATGGAGAGAAGTGGGTGTTTTGTTTGGATGAGTGCATTTGAAGCTGTGAAGTTCCAGGCGCTCACCACAGTGCTCCTCGCTGACTGATTCCAAGCCTGGCTAAGATCTTGCTTGGTACAGGAGGAGGGATCGGCTACTGGTGAATCACAGACCTATTGGGGGAGCCTTACAGCCTGGGTACCGACTGGGATTCTCTTGGAAGTTATAGGTTTAGAAGTCTCCTCACGTGTTTGTGGGCTTGATCCTAACCGTGGCAGCAGGAAGCAATGTCTACATGCATAGACATGGGCCGGAGTCTGCCTTCTCTCAGCAGTGCAGTGAGGCCAGGCGCCATCATGCTTCACTCCCTTAGCAGATATGCTAAGGCTTATACATGGGACAGCTGACCTGGTTCTCTGCACATCATTTAACTTTCCTGAAAGTCTTCTCTGGCACTAATATTCAGATGATTGCCCGGTGAAGAATGTGGCAGCTGCTTGGTATTTTGCTTCCTGCATGTTCGCATAGAGAGGTTGAATGTGTGAGGCCCATGTTAGCTGTCTGCGGCCTGCCATGTGCTCAGACCATCGAGAACTGTGGGCTCTGGTCTGGTGTAGCAGGAGACCCTCATGGTACAGAGGATACAGTCACTGTAGCTTGGTAGGTGGCAGTTTAGTCTCTTGAATTCCACACCCAGTGCTTTGGGGGACTGTGCCACCAAGCCTGAGATTGTCATGTCTCGGGGTGGATATAAGCTCATCACTACCCCTGGTTTCTAAGGAATGGGGCAGCCTACAGGGACTCTTATCCCTGACCTATCTGTACAGAGGACTGGAATCAGACAGGCCACACTGGGTGTCCCATGGTGAGTCATTGTCCTTATGGACAGTAGGTTGGGTCTATTATAAACCCAGCAATAGAAGTAACCCTTGGGCTGCCGATCCCTGTGAGCCTGAGTGTATGGTCTCACAATCAAATAAGAGAAATTGCCTCAGCGGGTGTTGTGGAGGTAAAGGCTAGGAAGGAGGGGCATACCACTGGCCCTAGACTCTTGAGCAAGCAGATGTTTGCTGACCAGCTGCCTGGCAGGTGCTGGGGCTGGGGGATAAGCTAGAGGGAGGTTGCTCACAGCAGGGAGATGGCAGATGGCCTGATGGACACTTGGTGCTGGAGGCCTGGCTGCCTCCTCTTAGTGGCACAGGTGGCAGTGACGGTAGTGGTGACATTGGTGACGTAGGACTAGGGTAGGGGTAGAACCTGAAAACATTTTAAGTTAAAAAGAGTAGCTAAGCTGGGCAGTGGTGGCACACAGCCTTTAATCCTAGCACTTGGGAGACAGAGGCAGGTGGATTTCTGAGTTCGAGGCCAGCCTGGTCTACAGAGTGAGTTCCAGGACAGCCAGGGCTACACAGAGAAACCCTGTCACAAACAAACAAACAAACAAACAAAAAGAGTAGCTAAGGGACTCTGAGTAGTGAGTGCTTACTGGGGCCACGATTCTAAGGATGGTTGATATAGATTTCCCTGAGAAGTGTGACTCCAAGCAGGTGTCAGAATCTGGGCACTTGAAAGTGTGTGTGAAGATGGGAAACCTCAGGCTCTATCTAACAGGGGTAGATTGGATTCTGGCTGCCTGGGATTTGGTGTGAAGATTCAGTGGGACTAGTAGGAGAGAGACCCCTGTGTGGAGACCCCTTCTCCAGCTCCACAGAACAGCAGTGGAAAAACAGGGCATGGGTTCCAAATAAGAAGGGCCCCAAGTGTGAGTGAATGGGGGGAGGGGATCAGGAGAGACCAGTAAAGACAGGACCCAGCTGGGGATGGGGGAAAGGGCTCTGTCCTCTGGTCTCCTGGCAACAGATACAGCTGCAGACCCCTGTGGTACCCTGCCGGTCGGCTGAAAGGTGAGCATAGGTCTTTCCAGAACTGAGTCAGAGCAGGTGGCCTGGTTGTCATGGCACCAGTGTGTGGACCCATTCCCGCTGCCCCAGGTCTCTATCCTGAGGCTGCGGGTGGGGGAGAGGGGTCACTGTTACTCCTCACAAAGGGAACAGAAGCAATGTTCTTGTTGCCACCATTACCATGCCTGACCATGCCCCACCACCTGAGCCTCATCTACACCCTGAGAGCTCCTGTCACCTTGTCCCTCGACTTTCAGCTTTTGTTTGAGGGGATGAAGAGGCAGCTAAAACAAGACCTGGAGATGCCCTCAGGGCAGGAGCCAAATACCACCTGCTGTCTAGCCTCCCTCTGAACTCAGAAGCCCTCCCAGGCTCCAGGGAGAGGCACAGTTCCCAGCGCTTTGAGCCCACAAAGTCCTGAAGAATACTGGAGCTGGGGACAGGGGGACAGTATCCGGCTGTGATCTGCTGATGGCAGCAGTAGCTCTCCCGAAGTGTCAAGGCCATGGCAGTTTAGAGACAGCAAGGGGGATGAGGTCCCATAGTGAGTGGGCAGAGGGCACTGGCTTCTACTCAAGTCTCACTGAATTGTCCGCCAGGCTCTGTTGTCTAATAGGTTAGAAACTAACCTATTCCACTCCTAGTCTCCAGCGGGCAGGACTGAGATCTTCCTGCTGACTTTCCCAGCCACCCTACCCACCATCGCTGGAGCCTTTCAGTCTGGCCGTAGGAGTGGCTCAGCTCAGCATACTCCGGCTCTCCGTGCTGTACTGTCCTCATTTGAGGAGACCTTTATGGACCTGTCCACACTGCTAAGGACTCCTCCCTGTGGTTACTCCCTTCTGCCTGCCTCTCCTCAAAATCACACAAGGCCAGCAGCAGCCAGATGACGTCCGTCTCCTGCCTCTGGGGTCTTGTCCCCCTGTGACCCCACATTCTCATGTGGTCCATGCTAAATAATGCTCCCCAGCCCGTGCGGGACTTGGGGTGCCCTCGTCCAGTGACTGGTGTCCCCAAACTGGGTCCCATGCTGTCGTCCTTTGGAACCCATGCTGGTTTGAAACTCACGATAATCCCACTGCCTCAGTCTCCCAGTCTTCCCCGGGATCGCAGGGAACCATAGGAATTGCAGCGCTGCTCTGCCTACTTACGGATTCTGGAGCTTGGTCTCAGAATGAAGCGGCTGATTGTGCCCGCCACTTTTTCTTCATTGCATGCCTGCTTCAGGGAAGCAAAACCTCTATCCCTCCTGGTGACGGCTGCTCTGTCCTCTCGACCTCAGTGACGTCACCTGCACTGGGTTTCTGAGCTGTAGCTCTCTGACCCCTGCTCCCATTCCATGCTGGGAGGGCCTTAGGTTGTGAAGAAGTACCCTTGGCATTGGGGTGCAGTTATGGATGTATACCCTCTATTTTCTCGCCGCTGCCCCTCACCCATGTCAGAGGATCAGGCAACAGCCTCTACCCCTCACTGTGGAGACATAGAAAGTTCTTCCAGGTATTGCGAGGCCCTGCTGGCAGCCATCCTATAGCCTGGTGCTCTGCCTGACACCTGCTCTGCCTCCTTCCTGTTGTCTGAGGCAGCACAGAAACTTCTGAGAAGGAGGTGGATGTCGCATCGGGCCGGTTGAGGATGCTGAAGCATTGGGCCGCTTTAGGATGCTGCAAAGCCAGTGGTGGCTGTGGTTGGTTCCTGCGCTGTCCTCACACAGAGAAAAAGCCTTCAGCTCTGGTCTGGGGAGCTGTATAAGCCCAGAGCTTTCCTAAGTTGAGCATGCTGACCCCTGCACATCCAACCTGGCTGCAAAATAAACAAACAGGAGAAGGTATGGAGAAGATAGTTGGCTCTCTGTATCCGTGCCTTCAAAAGCACTCACACCATCAGGACCTGGGGCACAGAGAGCCTGAGACACTGCCACAGCCTAGAGGGTCTGTCTGTGCCTGAATGTCACCTGGGGTTCTGACAGGAGAAGGACAATGGGTCGAAACACAGGGAACCTGGGGTAGCGTGAACTAAACTGTGGCTAGTAGGCACTGATATGGCTCTTAAATGATGACACTTGTCCCCCATGAATTTAGTGACGTGGTTATTGGGGAGTGTGGGCATATAGTCTTCAGGATGTCTCTCTCTACACATTTTATGCAACTCTGAAGCTGCTCTAGCATAGAATTTATTTAAAGTCAGTGACCCAGACAGAGCTAGTATCTATGCAGAGAATGGCCAGGTCTAGTTCTCTGGACTCCCGAGCAGTGACACACACACACACACACACACAGAGAGAGAGAGAGAGAGAGAGAGAGAGAGAGAGAGANAGAGAGAGAGAGAGAGAGAGAGAGAGAGAGAGAGAGAGAGAGAGAGAGACTTGTGTAAAAGGGGCTGCTTGCTTCCTTCTAATACCATGTTATCTAGATCTGCCCTGTTCACAGGTTTCTAACCTTATCTGTTTTCACCGTGTGGCGTTCCATCCCAGGGTGGCCCGTCCTTCATTTCAGTGGTCGCCTTGGTGACAGGCATTTACACTTGTGGCCCCAAAGGCTGTAGTTAAGTTGTAGGTTGGCTCAGAAACCCAAGCCACACTACTGAAGCCACACTTACCTCTGGCTTACAGACTTGGAGGAGTTAATACCAGGGCAAGCAGTAGGCGTGGCCATGCTTCTAGCACATCAGTACCCAAACAGTACCCAAAGCTGCTTCTGTGGTTGTGTTTGCTTTGTCTCTGAGTGACGAGTGCTGCCTCTAGGCTGTGGCTCCTCATTCTGGTATGTTGTTCTGTGCCTCTTTGGGCTGCCCCCTGTGAAGGCCGAGACTTGATGTCCCCTTTCACCGCGGGTCAGGATAACCCAATCAATCCACTAGAAGAAAGGAGGCTTTTAACTTAAAGTCATATGACCTTTAACATCTTAGGCCAGGACAAACTAGGCCAGAACAAACAAATCCCTGTGTGGTTAAAGAATGTTTTGAAACAGTTGCCACCAGGAAGCAAGCACTGTCCTAGTCAAACGACTGTGACAAGATCAAATCGGCTACAAAAACATGCCTCAGTGGAAAGCCGTCCCTGGGTGGTGTTTGTGTGTCTGTCAGTGCTGGAGTGGAGGAGACAGTAGGCTCTCTGCCCTCCTCTTTCATTCACACTTGCTTATCCAGAAACTTCTGAGTACTGGGGACTATTCTAAACATCACCAGTGCACACAATACTGACAGGAACACAACCTGAGAGTCCTTGGTCCTTAGAGACTCTCAGGCATAAACAGTTGGAATGCTTGGGACCATGGCCACTCCTGAGCAGGAACAAAAGCGTGACTGTGGGAATGGAGGGCGTTCGGGATGGAGGGCATTCAGTGTGGAGACCTTGGGAGGATGCTTAGCATGAATGCCCTCAGTGAGGGACTGGTGCAGTCAGAGGGTTCTCAGAGTGGAGGTCCCTCAGTGAGGTGAGGGAGGGGACAGCCAGTGGATAATGATGAATGCAGTACACGGGGTGAAAAATGAAGGTATACATTAAATCCCGGAGGTGGACTGAGGGATTGTAAGATGCGGAAGTACTTGTATGGTGATGAGGAAGGGCCATGAACACAGACTGTGAAGTGCCGTAAGTGGGGTTCAGGGCATGGATTTCTATTCCAGATGTCATTAGCAGTCACAGGGAAATGGGGTGATGTAGCTGGGTTATAAGACATCCACTGTGACATGTGTGAGGATGCTGATGGAGAGAAACTGAGGCAGGCAGATCTGAAGATGTACCCTATATGTAGCCTAGTGATACCCCTGAGTTATAATCAGGCTCTTTAAAAAAATTTAACGTTGGGGGACTAGAGAGATGGCTCAGCGGTTAAGAGCACTGACAGCTTTTCCAGAGGTCCTGAGTTCAATTCCCAGCAACCACATGGTGGCTCACAACCATCTGTAATGGCATCTGATGTCCTCTTCCGGTGTGACAGAAGACAGTGACGGTGTGCTCACATACATAAAATAATCTTTCAAAAAAGAGTTTAACTTCATACTTATAATCTTCACCATGTAAAGAACACCTCTCGCTGTCATGAAGAATGTTTACGTTCTGTTGGAATTTTAGTTTTGTTTTATGTGTGTGGAAGTTCTCTGCATGTGCATATGTGCACCACATGTGTGCCTGGTGCTCACAGATGGAAGTGTAGAATTCCTCCCAGAGTGGAATTATAGACAGTTGTGCGTCACCATGCCAGGACGGAAATCCACATCTTTTGCAAGAGCAGCCAGTGCTTTCAAACACTGACCCATTTGTCTAGCCCCATCATATTTTCTTCAATTGAAAAAAATTTTTTCTGCAGGGTGGTGGTGGCACACGTCTTTAATCCCAGCACTCAGGAGGCAGAAGCAGGTGAATCTCTGAGTTTGAAGCCAGCCTACTGTACAGGCCAAGTTTAGGGCAGCCAGAACTACACAGTGAAAACCTGTGTCTATCATAAGTCCACCCTCTATTAGTCTGACACCAAAACATACCACTTAAAAGCCATGACCTTCTGCTCCTTTCCCCACAGGCTTGCAGCCATCTCATAATGCAAAATACATTCAGTCCAACTTCGAAAATCCCCATAGCCTTGGACAATACCATGTCAAAGTGGAGAGTCTCTTTTGAGATGCAGGTCATCCCTTAACCATGAGCTCCCCAGACAGTCAAGAAGCAAGTTATCTACTTCTAATAGATAACAACACAGAGTAAGCAATCCATTCCAGAAGGGAAGAATGGAGACACAGTGGGGAACAATCAGACTAAAGCAGAACTGAAGTCCAGTGGGGGGAAAATTCCACATCCTGAAGCTCACAGCTAAGCTTGTCGGGCTTATAATGTAATCACCCGGGGTCCACAGGGCTAAGGCGGCCCCGCATCTCCGACTCTGCCCATCCACAGCACACATAACCTCTCTTGGTTATGTGTACACACAATCCACTCCATACCTGTAGCTCTCCTCGGTGGGCATCCCATGGTTCTGTCGTTTCTAGCATCTTAGGGCCTTTGTTGCAATCTATGCTCCATGCTTGTGGCCTTGTGCATAGCATCCTAGAGCCTCCTTGTGGGGACTCCAGCACTGCCACATGTTTTCTGGCCTTAGGCACTTTCTGGAGCCGTGGCTCAAGTCTCTGTGACTTTTTCTATCTTGTCCCTTTTATGCCTGTCAAACCAGTACCATGGAGACAGGTGATGCTGCAAAGTTCTGCTTGTAGCATGGGATTGAGCTTGGCTCCCTTGGACCATAGTTACATTGGCCTTTGTGCGGTGACCAATTCAAAGGATAGAGTCCACCGTGGGGGCTGCAGGGAGGAGAAGGAAGGGTATGGCAGTGATGTGGAGGGATAGATGGTCCTATTGGCAGTTATGAACCATGAGAGAGCTCTTAGTTACCCTTTTAAATCAGTATCTATCCAGCATTCTTACATGCTGGCCATGTAAGGATACAAGTGGATAAGGCTCAGATATGTTAAGCCATGACGTGGTACACTGGGTGGGACTGTTCCCTGGTGGTACATGACATGGTACACTGGGTTGACCTGCTATGGTGGGGTTTGAGTTGAGTTGGGGAATAATGGGAAGAGTTGTAGTGAGGAGAGGGGAGGTTGGGGGCAGAGTGAGATGTTCAGGTTCACTGTACAGTGAGGATCCCGGGTCTTTCACGGCTGGAGTGAAATCTGTGAGCTGAGAAATCCCTATGTGCCATGGGGCTGAAGGCCCCTGAGGTCTCTCTAAGAAAAGGGCACACTGGGAGCTGTGGTTGGGATGCAGAGTGTGTCAGAGGTGTCACAGGAAGATGGGGTACATAGGAAGTCAAGGGTGGGGAGCCTTTGCCAAGTACATCTAAGGCTGCCCTTGGTGGGGTTGTAGGAGCCTTTACTGCCTCGGGCATCCTACTGACCACAGGTCTCCTCGTGTCCCATAGATGGTATCCACAGCGTCACTGCTCTCTGCACTCTGCGTGTGACCATCATTACAGATGACATGCTGACCAACAGCATCACCGTCCGCCTGGAGAACATGTCGCAGGAGAAGTTCCTGTCCCCACTGCTGTCCCTCTTTGTAGAAGGGGTGGCCACAGTACTGTCCACCACCAAGGATGACATCTTCGTCTTCAACATCCAGAATGACACGGACGTCAGCTCCAACATCCTGAACGTGACCTTCTCGGCACTGCTCCCCGGGGGCTCCCGTGGCCGGTTCTTCCCATCAGAGGACCTGCAGGAGCAGATCTACCTGAACCGGACACTGCTGACCACCATCTCCGCCCAGCGTGTGCTGCCCTTCGATGACAACATCTGCCTGAGGGAGCCCTGCGAGAACTACATGAAGTGCGTGTCCGTGCTCAGGTTCGACAGTTCGGCTCCCTTCATTAGTTCCACCACGGTGCTCTTCCGGCCCATCCATCCCATCACGGGCCTGCGGTGCCGCTGCCCGCCGGGCTTCACCGGGGACTACTGTGAAACTGAAATTGATCTTTGCTACTCCAATCCATGTGGGGCCAACGGCCGGTGCCGGAGCCGCGAGGGTGGCTACACTTGTGAGTGCTTCGAGGATTTCACTGGTAAGTGTCTGGAGCCTGTGGGACAGGCTGCCTGGGGCTGACCTCTGCTTTGCACACAGTGCGAAGAGGCTCACAGTGTACTTGTGAGGTGTGAGGGTTTCCAGTGGGTGCCCAGTGACGTGATGTAAGAGGACAGGTCCTGGACTCATGTGTCATTTCCATTAAGGTCTCTTCAGGGGGTACTTTCCTTGCTGCCAGCCCTCCCAGTCCTCATTCACCTTCTTGGGGGACCCATGTCTTCCTCTTCATGAGGACTTTAGGAGGGGCCTGTCTAGGTGAGATGTACTTTTGATACCCAAATGCTGCAAATACCTTAGATGTATGCATTTAAGGGAGTTCTGTTGTTTTGAGATAAGGTCCGGCTCCAAAGCCTAGCCTGGCTTCAAAATCATGGCAATCCTCCTGCCTTAGCCATGTGCGAGCAGATTTAAAGTTAAAGCTCTTTATTCCAGATTTTCAGTTTAATTGGTTAGTGCCAAACTGTACATGCAGCTAGGGTAAAAATCCTGAGCCTTCAACTTCCTGGGTATCGAAAGAAGTTGTCAGTTTTAGTCATGCCTTATTGGTGCGGAGACTAATTCACCTCCCTCCGCCCCTGAAGATACTCCTAGCTCAGCATGTCCTGACCAGTCTTGAAGACAAGACCAGCCTCTCTGACTGTAGCCAACGGTCGCTTTAAAAAAAATGAAGAGGCAGCCGAGAGCATTGTGAACTCCCAGATCTCATTCTGGTCTTTGATCCTCTATTGTGTAGTTTCAACCCACTCGGAAAACCAAATCCCAATAGGTTCTGTGCTGAGCAGATCGTCTTTCTAGAAGGTTCCCTGACCTGGGAACTTGGTTTGTAGTGGAGGTGACTTGGACATCCTTCTATCTTTAGGATGTCAGTATGAAAATCCGAAGGATCTCTGCCCTCTAGGGTAGGAATCTCGTCTGCACACAGTACACATTTATTGCGTTCATCTTGAGGCCTGTAGGTATTAGGAATGTGGGAAGCAGGAGAAAAGTCGGAGGCAGTGAGCGGAGAGAGAGGAAAATGGGTATCTGTGACTCTGTGCGTCCGGAGAGGAGGGGCGGACTCTCGGAGAACTTTCACCGTCTGTGAGATATGGGATGCCAGGCTGGTCTGCCGGCACGTCGGCATCTCAAGTTGGTTTTTGTCTGGAAATGTGGAGGAGGGAGAAGGACATTGGGCTGCCCGCCACTCTACGGTTCCCCTCCCTGTCTGTGGCTGACTGCCAACAGGATGCGGGCAGCTCTTCCTGCTGTCTGGCAAGTGTTGATCCCTGATTCCTGCCTCTCAGGTGCCTGGTGGTGAGCAGGAAGGCAGAGGTCTAGGAGACACCCTGATTGACAGTGTGCACCGGAAGTGCTAGACAAAATGTGCGTGTGTGTGTGTGTGTGTGTGTGTGTGTGTGTGTGTGTAGGGACTCCCCTCCTCTGCCTCTCTTCCCTGCTTTGAATTTAGCCAAGACTAAATCCAATAAACAAGGGCTACCTCCGGGACACACAGGTAGCCATGGCCCCACCTCTCTTCCATTTATATACTTATTTATTTACTTATTTCTAAGATTTATTTATTTTATAAATGTGAGTACACAGTTACTTTCTTCAGACACACCAGAAGAGGACATCAGCTCCCATTGCAAATGGTTGTGAGCCACCGTGTGGATGCTGGGAATTGAACTCAGGACCTCTGGAAGAGCAGTCAGTGTGCTCTTAACCTCTGAGCTGTCTCTCCAGCCTCCCACCTCTCTTCCTAACACCCCTCCTCTACCCAGAGGCTTCAGCTGGCATCCCTTTGGCAGTGCCTTCTAAGTCTTGGCTAGCTGCATGGTTGGTTCCCTCCTGACAGAGAAGCATCAGGGGGAGCCAGCTGGTTCCCCAGTCCCTCCCTGTCAAATGGCCCTATGTGGAAGGCTTTATAGACTCTCTTGCTTCAGATAGAGAAGCTGAGGGGCAGGGAGTATTGGTGTCTCCAGGGTGTGAACGATGCCCATCTAGCTGAGAACCTGTTGCAGACATTTGCAGAGTGCTTGCTGTATGCCAGACCAATGTTCAGTCAGACATTACCCTATCTGCATGGGCAAGTGACCTGGGTCACTACATGTACTCTCTTTAGTTGATCTTTAGGACCCTTCCCATCTTTCATCATCAGCATGGGGGGCATGGAACAGCCTCTTCATCGGGCTTCATCCCTGGGGCTACCATAGCCGACCTATTAGAGATACTTAGGGTACGATGTGACCATGCTGGCGCAGGACAGTGAGGCCACTGGGGATCTGTGGACCCTCGGCTCCTCTGCAATGACAGTGGACCCATTGGGTGCAGCCAAGTGACTTCTGAGGTGCTCAGATTTCCTCTTCATCAGCACAGTCATTTCTGGGAGGACGATAAAGGGACAGTGGGCACATCTGTCATCTCCGGGAGATGTGAGTGGCATGAGGCTAATTTGATTCTCGTCGGGTACTGAAAGCATCATGCTATTTCCCTAGAGATAAAGCTAATTAAGGCTGATTACTTCTCCCCGATCCTCTTCCTCCCCTCTCCTCCATTCCTTGCCTTTGAAGCGCTCGCTTTTCTCCGTGGAGGTAATTGTGCTCATTTATTCACGATGAAAGCAGCGCTGTCGTCACACAGCTTTAATTTCTTGCTTCTCCGTAAGCCGAGCTCGAGCTCTAGGCCTCCTCATGGCGGGCTTGGAATTAGCCCAACTGTGCCGGGAACCCTCAGCTTCCTGTGCTGCAGGACGGGAACCCTCAGCTTCCTGTGCTGCAGGACGGGAGAGTCAGGAAGGCATCCGTTACATTTCAGGAAAGGCTCTCTGAATTCACCGGGAGATGGAGTCCGGACTGCTCTCCTGAGTTTCCTAATCCACCCTGGCTTTAGAGTGTGCCCAGCCAATGAGCACCTGGATCCCCTGGTTTTCGTAAGGGAGAGGTAATGGCATGTCCCCGCCGGTACATCTCGGCTTTGGGACCACAGATGGGTTTAACAACTCTCTATAGATGGAAAGAACTGAGAAGACTTCAGAGGTGGGCACAGGATACGTATTGGGTAGTCTCTTATTTTTTTTTTTTGTAGCCCCACTGGTGAGATGGCCTGGCGGGTTAAGACACTTGCTGCCAAGCCACTGGTGAGATGGCCTAAGGACCAGAATTTGGATCTCTTGATACTCACACAGTGGAAGGAACAAACCAACTCATACAATTTTTCTCTGACCTCCACACATGCCCCCCCAATAAGTAAAAATGTCTTAGCCTGGTGGTGGTGGCGGCGGCGGTGGCAGCAGCAGCAGCAGCAGTGCACGCCTTTAATCCCAGCACTCGGAGGCGGAAGCTAGGTGCATCTCTGTGAGTTCAAGGCCAGCCTGGTCTACAGAGTGAGTTTTAGGACAGCCAAGGCTACACAGAGAAATCCTATCTCAAAAAAAAAAAAAAAAAAAAAAAAAAAAAAGTTATTTCTTAAGCCCCCCCCCCCCATGTCTGGCTTCTTGTTCTCTATTTGAGATACACCATTTTGACTTTTGTTAAACACTTTTGTATGTGGTCATGGATTCCTGTGTTGCTCCTCTTAATTCATTTACCCCGTCTCTTAGCTCCCCTATGTGCAGTCTTCCTGTCTGGATGTGCTTCCTTCTGTCCATCTGTCTGTCTCCAGTGTCCCTTCCTGGTCACTAAGGTCCTTTGGCCTGTGGCCAAGCTCCAAATTGAGTCGGGGCCCAGCACTGCAGGCTCCTGGGCGTTTCTAGGGTGGCTTCCCCCCTTCTCCCTCTCTCCCTGTCTCCACTTCAGGGAAACCTGGGAAGAGTTACCTAATCATCATCGCTCCGCCTGGGGTACATTCCTGAATGACAGCTTTGATGTCAGCAGGAGGGGCGGGTAGTTCAGCTGCATCCAGAGCTGGGAGGGGAGGGGTGGTCACTATCACAACTAAAGCTCTCTTTGGGTGTCCCTAACTTGATCCCTGTTCTTGGGGTCCCTCCACTCCCTTGCTGCTTGTTCCCATTCAGTGTGCATTTCTGCACATCCAAAGCAAGTGGTGCTTGCACAGCTGTCGAATACAAAGCTGCCGCCCCAGCCCGGGGCCATGAGCTCCTCTGTCTCCTATACAGGGAGTGCTCCCTAGTAATAGGCACCCCCAGGAAGTAGGGCTTGGGGAGCCCTCAGTGGTATTCAGTTTGAACTTTGTACCAGCCCATGAAGTACTCTCCTACTTGCTTTAGGAGCCTCCTCGGACTGTAGGACCCTCCTGAGGCCGAGGGTGTTTTGTCTAGGTTCAGTGTGATTGCAAGAACCCAATCACCTGTGTGTTTATAGAAGCAATTTTAAAGTAAAAGCTGGCTCTCCTCTGCCCTAGTTATAAATGTAGACATTATCCCACTCCCATTATTTTGGGGTAGAGGGCTGCTGTCCCTGTCTCCATGGGGACAGTGTGCCAGGTACCCCCATCAGAAAACCCCATGTTGTATGGTGCATCGCCTCTGAGCCGTGTCCTGATCCTGCAGAAAAACCTCCTTGAGCACAGGGAGGATGGGCGCCCAGAGAGCTGAAGTCTACAGGGTATAGCTCGGCTGCGCCGGGGTTGGTTCCCAACCCTCTAACATTAGTCCATAATGTGGGGGGTAATTATCAGTTAAGACGAGAATCATTACATTGCCCGTAATTAAAATCTCAGCTAGAGCAGCAAACACTTTCAGACTCTGGGAGAGACATTACGTTTTCTTCTCGTCGCTGCACACTTAACCTGCCGCTCTGGCTCTTTCCATATGGTAGTGAGTTGCAACATGAAGTATTTCTCTCCTGTGCTATCCTGAAGTTGGGCGTTACTGCACTTCTGTGACCTTGTTTTTCACTGAGTCCTGTCCTTCGAGATCCAGATGTGGGCAGATCCAGCTGTCTGTGAACTTTAACCCCTAAACCCAGGGCGAGGACTGAAGGGGACAATTATACATCATGGGCAAGTGTCAAGCACAGCTGACTGGCCTCCAGGATGGCCCATCCCATCATCTCCACATCCTCTTGTGGCTGGTGCTACCAGCAGCTGGCCTGAGTTCCCCTAACCCTGAATCTGGAATCTGGAATGTTCCAAAATCCAAAACTTGGCGTGCACCAACATGATGCCAAAGTGGAAAATTCCACATCTGACCTCACGTGATGGGTTACAGTCAGAACGCAGGTGTGTCTACAAATTTGTATAAAATTACCTTGAGGCTACATGTCAAATGTATACACGAACCATAAATGAATGTTGTGTTTAGTCTTGATACCCACCCCCAAGATCTCGTTATGTATATGCAGAGGTTCCAGAACTTTAAAAAGAACCCGCTGAAGTCTAAAACTTTCTGATCCTAGGCACGCTTTCATTTCCTTTCTTTGAACTAAGGTCCTCTGGGGAGTTGAGGTTGACTTTGGAACCCCTGATCCTCCTGCCTCAGTCTCCCAAGTGCTGGGATTTCAGGCTTATGCCGCCCCACTTGGCCGTGTGGGTATGGAATAAGGGAACTGGGTTTGTATAAGGGATCTACACAGCCTGTTCTGCCACCGGCGAGGTCAGATGCTTGAGCCATGTCCCTTTGTTTCTGATGGCCCCGAAGGCCATGGTCGAGGTATGCCCAAAGTGGGGTGTGTGTGTGTGTGTGTGCACCACCTGAAGGCTGCAAGGGTGGGTACTTCCCGTCTCTTCAGAACTTGTTAGCCACTTGGCCTACGCTGCATGGCTGCCATCTATATCTCTCTATAGTACATGCTTCCTGTAGCCTGGTCTAAATTCCCTCTTACACAGACATCAGCCATTGGATAAATCATCCCGAATCCAACATATACCCCTCTGAGCTCCCCTATACCTGCAAGAGCCCATGTCTAAATAAGGCCTATTCACCGGTGCCAGACTTAGGTAGCTCTAGACCGTCACTTCAGGGAACAACTTACTCTGCCCCATGATTCCTTAGGCTTCTTGTCCACGTTTGTGTGTGTGTGTGTGTGTGTGTGTGTGTGTGTGTGTGTGTGTCTGTGTGTGTGTGTGTGTCTGTGTGTCTGTGTGTCTAGTTCCTGCCTGGGTCAGGTGTGCTCTTGCTAAGAGGCAGTTTCCTGAGCATGGTTGTCCACAGGGGTCTGAGCCAGAAGCAAGAGTCACCTGAGCCTTATCAGTCAGCTTGCAGATGGCCAAAGAAGAGTGAGTAAGGAAAGCGGAGTTAGTAGCAGGGACGTGACTGGCTGTCTGGTCAGTCCTGTACTGGGTGTCTCGGCCATGGGCGAGATGGGGCCTAACTTCCCTCACCTGACTTGTGGGCGTCTGTTTTGTCCACTGTTTGGGCCAGAGGGCTGCAGGTCATCACAGATGGACTCACTTGAGGATGGGGAGGGCCTTGGGCTCTGAACTGAAGGATTTGGGCAAGTCTGCCTCCTCTTGGAGGCCCCAGTGGAGAGCCTGCTTTCCCTCAGCCTCAGGAGCTCCCTGTGTTACCCTTTGCAACCACCACCCTTGCATCCCACATTCCATCCTCTCCACCCATTTCCCACAGGATGCTATGATGGCTTTGTCTCTTCTCCCAGTAACCCAGGGTGATTCATTCTCATTCTCTCTCTCTCTCTCTCTCTCTCTCACCTCATTCTGCAGAGTGTGTAAAGCCCCAGTTCTTGGGTGTGGAGTGTAATCTTTGGATCCATAATTTTGTGATTGCTACCTCTGGCCCCCACCACCACTCTGGCACCTGGCACCCACTGGGTTGTCAGTAAAAATTTGCTGAGGGCATAAGAGAGCTACCAGACCCCGTGACTTCAGCGTGTGGCCAGGGCTTGGCTGTTTCCCTCTGTTCAGTGCCACTGTGGAGCCCTGACCTTCAAGCTTCCATAGAGAAATTGAGCCTCTGACCTGAGTGGTGACCCCAGAGGACGTTAGGGAAGGCAACCCTTTGCCAGTCTCTGCCCCATCCATCTTCCCCATAGCCTCAGACAAAGCCCCTCTGTCTTGCCTGGGACCACAGGGGCCAGAGCAAGAGCTATGAAGGCATTGATTCCAAGCAAGAAGTTCGCACAAGACCTATTCAGAGGAGGCTTTCCTCAGCACACCACTGTGTGGAGAGGGGTTCCATGCTGAGGGAAGTCTCCAGCATCCCTGCTCGGGCTGAGTACAGGCTTTTGAAGGCTGATATGTCAGTGTGTGTTTGTGTGTCCATCCAGGTCCCATCTGTGTGTCCTGGGTAGTTTTGTCTGTCTGTGGAGGCCTTAGGGTTCCCAGTCAACTGCTGTGCCTGCTCTCAGTGATTCAGACTTCCAGCCAGACCCCCACCCCATGGGACAAAGACTTCCCAGTCTCAAGGTCTCCCTTCCTTGCCTCCTTCTCTCCTGTCTCTGTCTGTCCCTCTGTACTGGGATAGCTTTGTGTCAACTTGACACAGCTGGAGTTATCACAGAGAAAGGAGCTTTAGTTGGGGAAATGCCTCCATGAGATCCAGCTGTAAGGCATTTTCTCAATTAGTGATCAAGAGGGAGGGCCCCTTGTGGGTGGTGCCATCCCTGGGCTGGTAGTCTTGGGTTCTATAAGAGAGTGGACTGAGCAAGCCAGTGGAGGCAAGCCAGTAAAGAACATCCCTCCATGGCCTCTGCATCAGCTCCTGCTTTCTGACCTGCTTGAGTTCCAGTCCTGCATCCTTTGGTGATCAACAGCGGTATGGAAGTGTAAGCCAAATAAACCCTTTCCTTCCCGACTTGCTTCTTGGTCATGCTGTTTGTGCAGGAATAGAAACCCTGACTAAGACACCCTCCCTTTCATTCTCTCTCATTCCTTCCCTCCCCGTTTCCTTCTGTCTCCCCATAACAACTGCTAAATGCTGTGTTAAAGGGTCAGTGAGATGGCTCAGAGGGGCAAAGGGGCTTACACAAGCCTGGCAGATTGAGTTTGATCTCCAGAACTACGTAAAGGAGGGAACCAACTCTGAACTAATCTGCAGATCTCTCTCTCTCTCACACATGCACTTTTTTTTTTCAAAGTAGAAATTGTGTTAAAACAGTGGTCCTTAATGCTGTAGCCCTTTAATACAGTTCCTCATGTCGTGGTGACCCCCAACCATAAAGCTATTTCATTGTTCCTTCATAACTGTAATTTTGCTACTGTTATGAATCATAACATAAATATCTGATGGTCAGGATATCTGTCTGATAATGCAACCCTGAAGGGGTTGCGTGACCCACAGGTTGAGAACTGCTGTGTTGAAAAGTTCATTTAAATCTACAAAAAGCACACTGTACACTGTCTTTTGGGCCATCTGGCCATCTGGCGCTGTGCCATAGTTTTCCAGTCTCCGGGTCTTCACTCTGAGCTCCTCTCACTGGCTGAAGGGAGACCCAGCTCTGGGGATCAGGGATGTGGGTGTGTCCTCTGGCAGCCCTTCCTGTATACCACACGGGGTGCATTATCTTCTGGTCTCCTCTGCCCAGTGGTTTCAAGGCCATGGAGGTGGCTGTATTCTGGGGGAGGGAGGTGTTCCAAATGTCATTGCAGTACAGGACCCTTTTGGAAGCTGCTCTGAACACTGAGGCTCGGGGTGACACCCCCTCTCCTCCCCCTTGGGCTCTGCAGGTGGGTGGGGAGCTGATTCTTTACCGCTGGAATGCATTTTTAAAAAAATTTATATATATATATATATATATATATATATATATATATATTTAAAAAATGGGTGTGACTGGAGTTCTAAGAATTTGCTTCAAAGACAATGAAGTCATCAGAAAAAGACAGACCCTGGACAAGCCCAGCACCGTGGCCCCTCCTGGCCCCAGGGCTTCCTCTCCCACTGGCTGCCCCTTCTCCTGGGAGCCTTGGCGAGGGACAGCAGGTGTCTGGGCCCTCTGTTGAGACCTAGGTAGTTTAGCCAGCAGGGAGGGGCTGGGCCACCTGAGCTTGTGGTTCTTAGAGACTGGGAGTCAGTCCCCCAGGAGGTGAGAAAGTCAAACAAAGCTGGAAACTCCCAAGGGGGAAGGGAGGGCAGACTAGAACCTGGCGGTCTGCCTGGAGTGGGGAGAGAAGGAGGGAGGGAAGGGCTGAGGAGACAGTTGCCTGGAGGGGCGGAGTCAGGGCCTGGAGTGACAGCAGCATTCTAGGACCTATGCCAAACAAGTTCTATTCCCTCACCCACCCTCTGGGTACTTGAGCCAGTTCCCCAGCCAGGAGTGACTGGTTTCCCTGCTTCTGGGATAGATATATAATCCGCAAAGCAAAAGCCATTGACTAGTGTTTGGATAGTAAACCACTGTCCTGGGCAGTGGTGCTTTGCCTGTTTAATAGAAGTCCTGAGGCCCGAACTATCATCTCCTTAGGGTGCCGATTCTGGATATTTACACACTCTAGACCCATCCCTGCAGACTCCATACAGACACCGCTGATGCCGGCGTGGGTTACCCTGGCGGCTGTGTGAACTGACACAAGTTCCCACCTCCTCTGGGCCTTCCACACACTGAAGCCTGCCTAGAAGAGAGCTTGTCTGGTGATGGCACAGAATGGTCTGTGATACGGCTGCTCTCATGGTGCTTACAGCATTTTCAGCCCTCAGTGTGGCCCCCCGGAGCAGCCAGAAAGCAAGCATCAGTGGCTAGCCCTGTCAAGTCTGCCGGTCTTTGGGGTCTCCTTTGCAAAGCCAGCCTGCAGGATGCCTCTACTTGTGGGGATACCCGAGGCTGGAGGTTCTTCATCAAGTCTTCTCAGAATCTTTGGGCTTGACAGGAATCCCTGGTCCAAAGGCAACCTCATGGCATAACCCATGTGGGTTAAGGGTCTGCTCTGAGCGCTGCCGCTGGATGCACCCTCTCTCCCTCACCTCTCACTGTCCCTAGCTTCTTCATCGCGCTTGGATTTGCTTTAAGACTCAGCTCATCTTTTCTATTTTCCCAAACATTTGGCCTGTTTACGAGACTCTGCAGCTGCAGGTAGCGGTTTCATTCATTCATCCTCTCTCTTTTTAAAAAAATTTATTTATTTTATGAGTAGAGTCTCACTCTCTTCAGACGCACCAGAAGAGGGCACCAGATCCCATTACAGATGGTTGTGAGCCACCATGTGGTTGCTGGGAATTGAACTCGGGACCTCTGGAAGAGCAGTCAGTGCTCTTAACTGCTGAGCCATCTCTCCAGCCCGGTTTTGTTCATTCTTATAGCCCCAGTGTCCCATGATGGGCAATTCATTGAATAAGCAGGCAAATGATAGGTGGATGGATGGATAGAAAGAAGTACATCTGGAGGTAGGTGGATGGGAGATGGATAGATGGGTGAAGGGACAGACAGACCAATGGATAGAGGAAGGTGGATGGTGGGCTCGTGTATTCATGGAAGGATAGAGCAACGGATGGAGGAAGGATGGTGGATGGAGGAGGATGTGTGGTGATTGGGTAGGAAAAGGGACGAGTGGGTGGGTCGAAACCTGGAAGGATGAGTCAGTCTGCTTAGTGCTCCATGACTTCTCACAGGCACCTGCCTTTCAGTGCCCCAGAGTGCCACTCTGGTCATCACAGCCCTTTCTGTGGTGATGGGCCCTTTGCATGGCATTGCACAGTGGCTTCTGTACTAGGACACGAGGTTCCTGCCTGGGCCCGAGCGCTGATGAGGCTTCCCGCTGGCCACTCTAGGAATCTGTGTGTTTATGACCTGACTTTGGGTGATCCGTCCTCAGTTCCCAGCGCCACCCCCAGGCCCCCACCCCCTTCCTCGATGTGTTCTCCATCTGCCCTGCTGGTTCTCAGCTCTGCCCGAATTTGCCCAGTTTCCAAGTATGTCTTTTGTGCATTGGGCCTGAGCTTTACCCTTGGTTGGGGCCTCTGGAAATTCTAGTTTTTCTAGTTTCAAGCCTTCAGGTCTTTTATTAAAAAGAGAAAGGATTTGTCTTTTTATTTAGTTAGAAACGTAAGTTGACAAAACTTTGCCTGCCCTTCCCTTCCAGGAGCGCACCTTACCCGCTCCGAAGTCTCAAAGGTCTGGGCACTGTGCTTCTCTGAAGCTGGGCCAGGCCATCTGCTTTGCCAGTCCCTGCTCCTGCGTGTGTGCACTGAAGTGGGTCTCATAGCCAGCAGCTCATTTCCTCTCTCAAACTGAGCATGACTACCCTCTGCTCTTTCACTTCCTAGAGCCTCCATTGGAATCAAAGATCCCTGACGGCTCTCCCTTCCTACCAGCTGACTCTTTCCTGTAACGGGCGACCCGCTTGCCTAAGTCCTATGGCTTTTGTTTAGACCGAGTGTCAGTGGCTCTGACAGTCCCAGCTTGAGTCTCTGGGTAGGGACATTACTCACACACATCTAGGTAGGGTACTTGTTCAGTGATAGGACATGCATGATACTCGGGGCTAGCCTGGCCTCAACTCCGGAGTCTTTTCTGCAGAACTCTTCCCACTCTTTCTCTGTGGCTTTATGGGTATGCAGCCTTAACCAGGCTAAGGCCAGCGTCCCTGCTGGGCCTTGTGGCATGCTCTGCAGTATTGAGCTCAGCGACCAGGTTGCCCAAGCTAACCTTACCTCGGTGTGGTGGAGGGGCTACTGATGACGTGGGCGTGCAAGGGCAGATGTGGGGAGGTGTGCTCCAGGGTGGAGAACGACTCCAAAAGCGGCGTTCGACTCCAAGCAGAACACCTGGACGTTCAGGGAATGCCAAATCCCGAACCGTAAAAATCTTAGAAAAAGGACGAGCTTAAATCATGACAGTAAGCCTGGAGAAGATTTATTTCATCAAAATGGCACTGCTCGATAGCTGTGGTGGAAGGCCAAGGGTCCAGAGCTCTGGGCCATAGAGTTGACTGTTTCAAGAAGAAGAATGATAGGTCAGAGAGGGCTCAAGAGGGAAAGGCATCTACCACCAACCAAGCCTGACGACCCAAGTTTGAGTCCAGCACCCACAGAAAAGCAAGCAGCAAAGGCGGGCGGAGATGGCAGCAAAGGCGGGTGGAGATGGCAGCAAAGGCGGGTGGAGATGGCAGCAAAGGTGGGTGGAGATGGCAGCAAAGGTGGGTGGAGATGGCAGCAAAGGCGGGTGGAGATGGTTCAGTGGTTAAGAGTGTTTGCTGCTCTTCCAGATGTCCCCAATCCTAATACCAGGGACAGTGGCTCACAATGGTCAGCGTCTCTAGCTCCAGAACATATAACATCTGACACCCTCTTCTGGCCTTCTCAGGGACACACACACACACACACACACACGGATGCACACACACAGACGCACACACACACGGATGTACACACACACAGACACACAGAGATGCACACACACAGACACACACACTCGGATGCACACACACATATACACAGACACACACACAGACACATACGGATGCACACACACAGACGCACACACACACACACACGGATGCACACACACACGGATGTACACACACACAGACACACAGAGATGCACACACACAGACACACACACTCGGATGCACACACACATATACACAGACACACACACAGACACATACGGATGCACACACACACACACACACACAGAGACACACACACACATGCATGTATACACATACACACAGAAACATATGCACAGACAGAGAGCGAGAGAAATACACACACACACACACACACACACACACACACACACACACAAAAGTCCTAGAAAAGACCGGAGCAAAGCTTGTCTTTTACAGTTGCTTTATGAGATGAGAGGATTAAGGATGCAGGACTTACAGACTTTGACCTGTAGCATTCTCCTGGGCTAAAAATGACTTGCAGAATTAGAAGCCGTCACTGCTCAAGGTCTCAAGTGTGCGCACTACACGGTCAAGTTGGGAGCTCCAGGTTGGCATTGCTTGGAGCACGCACACACTGTAAACTGAACACCCCCACCCCGGGGCACCTGACTAACCACATGCAGAGAAGCCACTTGGAAGGATAAGTACAAGGAAAGGCCTCTGTGATCCAAGATGCATCTCTGATGCACTGGCAAGAGTGGCTGCTGTGACCAGTGTTCCCATGGGAACATCAGAACAGCCTGCATTCGCTCCCAAGGACCTGGAGAGCTTACTCAAAGAACCCAGAGGTGAGGCTCCATCCTGGGCTGGTGTGGTTTATCTTCAGCACAGTGACCACAGCTCACAGTGCCTTATATAAAAGTGGTGTGTTTAACCCTACAGTTAGTTCTTTGTCTGAATATCTCCCCACACTGCTTGGATCAGTGGATGAATGATGTCCGCTTTGTAACCTCACGGTTAGCTCAAGCGTGAATCATTGCCTTGGCTTTGTGGGAAGCCCTGGCACTGTATGATTTCATCCCACAGACACCCGCCAGTACCTGCAGCATACCCAGCTCTCCTCAGACACCCCCTCATTATGGGCACTAGTCCAGCACCCTAACACGCAAGGCACCCACTGTGGACCAGGTGTTCTCGGACTTGGCCCTCAATCGAACCCTATGGCTGCACCCCCACGGTATGTTCCCACATAGCGGTGTTGCAGGTAGAGATGGGGGAGACCCTGGGTCCTGGACCTGCTCAGAGTACAGTGAAACTCCCTGTAGTGTGAGCCACAGTCAAGGACAGTCTTGGGGAGGGGACATAGGACAGTCTTCAGAAACTGAGGGAGAGGCACCTCAGATCAGCTATCCGTGGGTTTCATCATCAGTGACTGGACAGCTGTAAGGCCCCTCTAGTGATGTTCTGGGTTCTGGGATTCTGACCAGAGGAGCAGTGTGGCTATGTTAGAGCCAAGAGTGTGGGGCGAATGATCTGGGTCTGTGCTTTTGAGGGCCAGGGGCATGGTATAGGTTGACATCTTTGTGGAGTAGTGGTGTACTAAGCCAGTGGTTGAGTGTGTTCAGAGACCAGCACTGTAGGAGGCAGTCTGCTGTGTCACAGGCAGAGCAAGAGGCTTTTCGAGTCGATGGAACTGGTATAAGGTGCATACTTGGGGTGCCTGGGTTTGAGGTGAAGGTTCTGGTAGTGGGATGGGGGCATGGGGTGTGAGAACAGTAGAGGAGGGAGGGGAGGGCCAATGGCGTGCAGGTATCTCCAAGACTCAAAGTCTACCTCCCTGGGCAGATGGCGGAACTCTTAGTCTAGATGGGGGGGACCTAGAGAGAAACGGGCCGGAGAGGGGTGGGCTGAGCTGGAGGTGCCAGGAGACAATAGGAGGAAGGTGGTACTGGATGGGGTAGGCTTGCCCAGAAGGACGGAGAGAGGCTATGGGCAGGAATTGGATGGGCCCCGAGATATACAGCCTTCTGCTTGGGAAGGGGAAAGTGTGAAGGACCATCCCCATGCCCCAGCCCCAGAGCCTTCCTTTTACAGAGTCCACACTACACAGACATGAGTTCGGGGATAAACAGGGCCACTGTGCAGATTGAGAGCTCCCCACATCCTATCTACAGAGAACCCAGCATGTGGTCTCACTGGAAACATCCAGACACTTGAGGGTGGGCCCTCTTCCATTTCCAGGGTCTTTAGAAGATAAAGTTGTGTGTGTGTGTGTGGGGGGGGGACGACGACTAGATACCCTGAGGCCTTTTCTGGGTCTCGGAGAGAAATTCCTGGGCCCCGAGAGAAGAAGAGAACCCCGTGCTCAAGCGAGCAGACTGGGTTACCTCGTCTGCAGTCCCATGGCTAGGCGGGGCTGGAGTTTGGAGGGTCTTACAGGGCAAGGGCTGGCTTTCTCTTCTGGTGGGAAAGTTTGGAGCCTCCCAGGTCCCCTGCTCTCAGACACTGGCTGTGAGGAGGATGAAGGCAGGGTCCTTTGTCTTCACGCTCTAGCAAGCATAAGGTCAGAGTGTCTCTCGGGCGGCTTCGGTCACAGAATGTGCTGGGTGTCAGCGAGCATGGGCTAACCTGGCGTATACAGTAAAACTTCTCTCCCGAGGGGGAGAATTTCAGGTGTCTGAAGGAAGAGAAAGCTTTAAGTTGCAACTTCAATGATGGGCCCGCCATCAAGCAGACTGTGAGCACTGACTGCCGTGTTCGAGTGTGAGAGTGTGGGGGCAGGGGAGTTTATATGAGATGGTCTGTGAGATGAGTGTGCATGAGAAGAGTATGAGTGTGAGCATGTGCATTTGAGACCAAGTCTGAGGCCGCGGGGGTGGGGGGTGGGGGGTGGGGGGTAAGGATGTATGTGCCAGTCGGTGTGTTTACAAATGTGAACATGAACGTGTTTGTGAGGGTTTGGTGTGTGAATGTGTGGAGGTGTGCACGCAGGCACATGAACTCGAAGGTTCTGGCAGGGTGGCCAAGCTCAGAGCCATGGGCCCTGGGCTCTAGGAGTGGCTTGGGAGATGGAAGTGTCCACTGTTGTGGACCTGAGATGAGCCAGCGTGAATCAGTGACTGTCTCTCACCTGCTTCTGTGCACTGGCAGCCTCTCTGTCCATTTCTCTGAGCCCATCTCAGCTACTGCAGAAATGGTGGGTGGATGAGAACACACCGGCCTGGCCTGGGCCTGGCCTGGCCTGGTAACAGAGCCTTTCCACCGGTGGGCCTGAATGGCTGTAAAGGTGTATAGCGGGCTAGTGACCCCAGCCACCTTCTGTCTCAGCAGATTTGTTTTCTGGGCTACCGAAGCAGCAGCTTGGGACTCAGTGAGACTTGTCCTCAACACATTCAATAGAAGAGAACTTCCAGAGGATATTCTAACCCTATAGTCCGTCATTCTTGGGTGACCTCCAGAGGAAGGCATTTCTACTTTTAGGGAGCAGTACATGTGGATCTGCAAACTGGCAGCAAGCTCTGCCAAAGCCCCAGGTCCAGGTGTCACTGTGGCATCCAACCCTATGGGACTAGGCCTTCCGTCAATTGTGTGACTCAGGGGACAATCACTGTCCACTGGCTCTCGTTTAGTCTTTGTGCTCATTAGTTTTTGTCAACTTAAGCAAACTAGAGTCACTGGGAAAGTGAGAACTTCAATTGAGGAGTCATCTCCAGTTAGACTGGCCTGTCACTGTTACCGGGCCTGTCATTGTCACTGCCATGTCAGTGGGGCATTGTCTTGATGAATGATTAATGAGGGAGGCTCAGCCCTCTGTTGGGTGATGCCACCCCTGGGCTATATAAGAAAGCTAACTGAGCAAGCCCTGGAGAGCGAGCCAGTAAGCATACCTCCCCTCTGGCCTCTGCTTCAGCCTCGGGGTTCCTGCCCTGACTTCCTGCCCTGACTTCCCTCGATGATAGACAATAGCTAAAATAAACCATTTCTTCATCCATGTTGCCCATGGTCAGTGTTTATCATGGCGGAGTGGGTGGGGAAAGCAAACTAGAGTGTTAGGACAGCCTTTGTGTGATCAACCTCTGCTTTCTCCTCCAGGGGAGCATTGCCAGGTGAACGTTCGCTCAGGCCGCTGTGCCAGCGGAGTATGCAAAAACGGGGGCACCTGCGTAAACCTGCTCATTGGAGGCTTCCACTGTGTGTGCCCGCCCGGCGAGTATGAGCATCCCTACTGTGAAGTGAGCACCAGGAGCTTCCCGCCCCAGTCCTTTGTTACCTTCCGAGGCCTGCGGCAACGCTTCCACTTCACCGTCTCCCTTGCGTAAGTGCAGCCGTGTTTGTGGGTATCCCTTGGGAATATGTCGTGGGAGTCTGTGCACCTCAACTTTCTAGGCTCTGGATGGTTGAGGAGACCTGCTCGGTGCTCGCTCCTGGACCGGCTGCTCAAGGGTCAGGCCATTGCCTCGATGATAACAGGGGACGTTGTTTCAGCATAGGGACAACAGAGCATCTGTGACAAGTCTTCCAAGAGGGGACAGCCCAAACCCCAGGTTACACTGGTCCTGCCCACCAGCCAACACATGGGTATTGCTGATATCTCAGTAGCCAGTGGGGCCGGCCCAAGAATCAGACCTCCTATGCGTGTCACAAGGCTGGCTGCTCAGACCCCCAATTCCCCAGCCCTGGCCCTGATCTGTCTGTAACAGGCTGATTGTGTGGCCCGTCCATACCTTCTCTCCCAGAATTTAAACATTACTTTAAAATTTTTCCAGTCTATCATTTGGGGCTGGGGAGATGGCTTACTTGATAAAATACTTTCATGCAAGTATGAGAGCCTGAGTTCAAATCCCAGGCTCCCATTAGAAGGCTGGCTGCAGTGGCACATGTAATCCCACACCTGGGGAGGCAGAGACAGGAGGATTCCAGAGATGTGCTGGCCAGCCAATCTGGCTGAATTGATGAGCACCTGAACACACGTGTACAGACACATATGCTCAAAGCATCAAGTGGACTCACTGGATTCTAGGCCTCATAAGCCTGTGATTTGGAGCCTGTGACACTTGCTTAGTTGAAAGAAAACCTAGACCTTCTCTCTGCTAGGTTAATGTTAGTTCAGTGGGGTGAGGTGCTTTTGTGCGTGCTTGTAGTAGCTCTCCACAGCCCATGCTCTCCACATAGTGTGCTCTTCTCTGTCCTCCCCTGGGTGGCTTACTCCACAGCATCATCATTCACCGAGCTGCCTGCTGAGGACCAGACCCATTAGGGTGGACAGAGCAGGAGCCTGTCCCTGCGTTCTGTCCCAGAGATGAAGCCAGCCAGAAGTGTCCTTATGACCAAAGGACAAGTGACTTCTCCTTGTTCCTCATCTTCTATACTGTGGGCTAACAAGGTCCCTCCCATTGGGTGGATTGTAGGGAGGTCTGAGGATGTGGGGTGGTTCTAGCCATCAGCACTCACTACTGCCCCCCCACCCCCGCCCTCCACTTAGCTGATAAATGAACAGCGTCTGCCTATTGGCACAGAACATCCTGAACCCTGTACTGCCAGGCTCGGGTAATTGTGGTGTTTGCCCCTTTGTGACAAGACTCTGCCCTACATCCCAAAGGCCACCCCTTATGGCACAAGCCTACAAAGCAAGGGCCCTTCTGTGGGATCTCCTGTGACACAGTATCTACAACAAAGGACTCTCATGAATAGCTGCCACCTTCCACATCAGAGGAGTCTCGTGTCCCCTGGTGAATGTATCATGGCATGGGCTGGAGAATGTTTATCATGGCATGTGCGGGATGTGAGCTGAGGTCATGTAACCCTGGAGTATAGTCATGGCTCCCTCCCTCCTTGGTATGGCCAGCAGCTCACAGTCACGCGCATCGTGTTGACTTTTGGTGGCCTTTACATATGACTGCCTTAAAAACTTGAAGTCACAAGAAAAGACAGAAAGTTCCCCCGGAATATTCAGAAGACCAGCGACCCTCCAGGTACACAGTTTCCTGGGGCGCACAACCTGGAAGCTGCTGAGGCCCCTCTTAACCGCAGAGGACGAAAGGCCCAGCCCTGCTCAGTTGCCAAGTCTCAGGTGGCTTCTGTTGGGCCTTCTCCTCTTTCTAGTTTCTGTTTGCCAAGTGCTGGGGCTCCCAAGTGGGCCCCGCTTCCCACCCCTCCCCACTGCTCCCAGCCGCCCTTTCATCCTCCTTTGTTCTCAGCCCCTTCTCCTCTGGCCCCTCAAGCTTTGGTTTCTATTTCTGTCTTTCCTCGTTTTTTTTTTTTACTTGAAATGTTCCCACCCTCCCCTCCGCCCTGGGCCCCCCATCTCAGTTTCTCTGTCTTTAGCAATGGATGGTGCCTGCCAGGAGAGCACTGTGTAAGAGGGGTTAACCTGGGCACACAGAGTCCAGGATCAGATGTTCCAATGGGTACAAGAGGTTTAGAGATTTGGCACTCGTGTGGAGACATTAGTGTGAAAGGAACACCTTGGGGTCTCATCTGATCTGTTGCATGAGATAAGCTACCTGCGTTCTGCCTCTAGACACGCTTATAGTTAGTAAACAGGCTATGTGTCATCCTTGTGAACATGTAGTCTCTGTGTGTGCGCACATGCATGTGCATGCGTGTTCTCTCTGTGTGTGTATGTGTGTGTGTGCATGTACATGCATGTGTGTTCTCTCTGTGCATGTGTGTATTCTCTGTGTGTATGCATGTGCATGTATGTGTGTGTTCTCTGTGTGTGTATGTGTGTGTGCATGTGCATGCATGTGTGTGTTCTCTCTGTGTGTGCATGTGTGTTCTGTGTGTGTGTGCACGTATGTACTTGCGTGTACATGTGTGTATGAACTAAGATATTGCCAGTCCCTCTGTACTGTGTTTTTGGACGCGGGAGTATCTCACTTAACCCAGTACTTCCCATCTTCAGATTGTCTAGCAGAACCTGAGGATCCTGAGTCTTTGCCTCCTGAGTGCTGGGATTACAAGTGGTTACCATGAGTAGCTTTTGACAGGGAGTGGGGATCTTAACTCTGATCCCACAAACCTCGATCCGCTCAGTCCTTTCTCCCACCCTGCACTGAGTCTTTTCCTCACCACCACCGGCCATCACCACCGTGTCCCCCAAGGCTCCAGTGCATGTAGCAGGTTGGCTGGGCCGTCAGCATCTCTCGTGATAAAGAGCTGGGCAGATTATTTTCCTGAACCATGGCGCTCACTCCCCTGGCTGGTCATGTCACCCTGTGTATCTTCATGGCCCCGGGGTCCTTCACTGTGTGACACGCTACTTGCTCGGCCCACAGGTTTGCCACCCAGGACAGGAACGCCCTGCTGCTCTACAATGGCCGCTTCAATGAGAAGCATGACTTCATCGCCCTGGAGATTGTGGAGGAGCAGCTGCAGCTCACATTCTCGGCAGGTAAGGCTCCTGCAGCCACGGAACGCCTCCCAAGGCTCTTAATGGATTAAGTTTATCGCTGTCCACACACACACACACACACACACACACACACACACACCGCCCCACGGCTGCTCTGCCTTCCGACCCTAACTCTGCATCTCAGAACCTGGCCTTTTGAGGTCAGAGTGCAGGAAGATGTCAATGTCAGGGCAGTGTAGTGCTAATACCAGCCAGAGCCTGGTTCCTAGATGGGAATCGGTGATTGAAGTGCAGTGATGTGAGCAGAGAGACAGATAGCTCAGCAGTTAAGAGCACAGGCTGTTCTTCCAGAGGACCTGGGTTCGATTCCCAGCAGCCACGTGGCAGCTCGCAATTGTTCATAACTCCAGTTCCAGGATATCCAAGGCCGCCTTCTGTCCTCTATATCAGACATACATATAGACATGTAAGCGAAACACCCATACACATAAAATCAAATAAACCTAAAAATAATAATAAAAAAGATGAAATACAGTGCACTTGTAAATTAATGTGGTGACCAGGCACAGATGAGAAGACCAGGCAGGCACATGTGTGGGGATCAGGCCCTGGGGGTTGAGGGGGCTAGCTTTCTCTACTCAGGGCTTTTCTCTCTCTCTCTCTCTCTCTCTCTCTCTCTCTCTCTCTCTCTCTCTCTCTCTCTCCTGTTTTAGAATCTTGCTATCTTTCAGGTCAAGGCCCTCCACAGAGGGGGCGTAGGGGATGGCTTACCGTGGTGGCCATGCCAAAAGAAAAGGCACACAGCCAGTCTCTGAGCTGTGTGTCTACAGTGCAGCCTAGAAGCCTGACTGGAGACCCCTAACCTGTCTCTGGATCTCCCTCTTGCTGCACAGGTGAGACCACAACCACGGTGACACCACAGGTCCCTGGAGGTGTGAGTGATGGGCGGTGGCATTCGGTGCTGGTGCAGTACTACAACAAGGTAGGAGGGTGCCTGCTCGCCTCTCCACCTCCTTTCTTCCTCGCCTCCTGCTCGCCTCTCCGCTTCCTCTCCTCCTCACCTCTGCTTAGGATGATGTTTGTACTGTGATGTAAGAGCAAGCACTGTTGGAAGGGAGCAGAGGGTGTGATGTCAGCCAAGGGTTCTGTACACGTAGCCATTGCTTGAACTAAAGCTGTATGGGCAGACAGAGACTCAGGTACACTAAGAGAGGACGCAGAGAATCCAGGAGTTTCTCTGAGCTGTGGCTGTGTGTGTGTACGTATATGTGTGTGTATACATGTGTGTGTATATATGT
>NC_034606.1:50954106-50960752 GCF_900095145.1 Mus pahari | reverse complement strand
GGTTGCAGCCCCCTTCAGCTCCTTGGGTACTTTCTCTAGCTCCTCCACTGGGGGCCCTGTGTTCCATCCAATAGCTGACTGTGAGCATCCACTTCTGTGTTTGCTGGCATGTGCAGTAGTGTCTGGGTTTGGTGGCTGATGATGGGGCCTCCCCAGACTCTCTAAGCCCCACGTCTATGTTAGACCAGCGGATAAGGGATGAGGACACCCTTCCTGCCCAACCTGTATGGTGGCAAAGGTATTTTCTAAATTTCCTGTCCATGGCACTTCAGGCCTTTGGTACCTGGGATGTCATCTGCCCACTCTTAGGGCACGGGACTGTCCTTGTCTCCAATTACTTTAAAGCTACCAGTAACTGCTGTCCTTCTTTCTCTAAGGTCACCCCATACATTTGCAGTGGGCAGCTTTTTATTTCTGAAGGTCCCCACAACCACCCCAGGTTGATTCCAGGAGTGGTCTTTGGTCCCCATTCTGTGTCCCTAGCTGTGAGTGGGAGCTGTCTCATGGTGTAAGCATTGGCCAGTGCAGCCTCTGCTGCCTCAATTGTGATGGAGTTAGAAGGAAGGGTTGCTATGGCCTGGGACCAAAGGCTCCCTGACGACCTTGAGGGACACTGAACTAATCAGGAGTGCTTTGGACTCGGTTAGGACTTGGGATTAACCCCAGATCTATCTCCACCGGAGATTGGTGTGTCATGCAGGACACAGTTGCCAGAGAGAAGAGCAAATCTCTGCTGTCCACGTTGTCCTACCTCAGAGACGTGTATTTGATCATGAAGTGATGGCCCTGTGGATCTGGGGGCAGTTACTATCAATATAAAGGATATGGCTTGCACTTCCCCGGGGTGGCTCACAGTAGCCCCTTGAGAAGCAGTAAGATGTGGCCGCTCCCTTCTATTCTCTCTTCTCCAGAACTCACAGCTGGATGGGCGTTGATCTCCTTTCTGTGATGTCTTCATAGGCCATTGTTTCCCAGCCATTGTTTCTTTGGGGGTACTTCCCCCACAGTTCTCCATCCATCGTGCATTGCATTGCTGTCTTAGTTCGGGTTTGACTACTGTGACCAGACACCATGACCAAGACAACACTTAATTGGGGCTGGCACACAGGTTCAGAGGTTTCAGTCTGGTATCATCAAGGAGGGAGCATGGCAGCATGCAGGCAGGCATGGCGCAGGAGGAGCTGAGAGTTCGACATCTTGTTCCAAAGGCAGACAGGAGAAGACTCACTTCCAGGCAGCTAGGACGAGGTTATTAAAGTCCGCGCCCACAGTGGCACACCTACTCCAACAAGGCTACACCTCCTAATAGTGCCACTCTTGGGCCAAGCATGTACAAACCATCATGATTGTAAATCAACGATTCCCACCCTGTTCTCACCCTGGAGAAAATGCACCCTGCCACCATCTACCTGTGTTGTGGCTAAAGGATAGTTGTAACCTCAAGCACACAAGTGAGGGCGGAGCTCCCATGACCCCATGGCTTCTTCACTGGAAGCCTCTGGAGCTTGGGGTTGCTTTTCTGTGTCCCTGCAGAGGGAGGTATGGTCACCTGAGAAGTTCAGGCTTTTGATTGATCTGCCCATGCATTCTGGACAGCTGGTCAGGTGACAACAGAGCTCCCACGAAGTAGAACACACTCGATTCAGGATAAAGGGTCTATGGTTTTGTGCCCCCAAATATACCTGTCCTTGGGTCCCAGTATCTCATATACTTAAGTGGAAAGAGTGACAGATAGTATTGGCGCACACCTTTAATCCCAGCACTTGGGAGGCAGAGGCAGGTGGATTTCTGAGTTCGAGGCCAGCCTGGTCTACAGAGTGAGTTCCAGAACAGTCAGGGCTATACAGAGAAACCCTGTCTCGAACCCCCACCCCCTGCCAAAAAAAAGAGTAACAAATAGTCCTGCAGAGGAATGCCCTCTTAATCCTGTGAAGAGATGCTGGACTTGCTGGCCTCTACTCCCAGGCAGAACATCCAGGCACATTCACCCTATCACCTTGCTGACTTACCTTGGTCCTGTGGCTTCTCTTATATGTTCTTCCTGCTATACATCTTCCGTACCCAGTGATTTGTGCTTCCAGAATGTATAGGCCTGTCGGAATGAAGCACAGGAACCCTGGGGCATCAGGGAAACACGGGGTGTATTTCCTTTCTTGCTTACGTCAGAGACACCCTTCCAAACTGCAGGCTTGCTCCTGAGGGAGGGGAGGGGTGGGTGTGGGAGGTTGAGCCAGCCTCTATTTCCCCCATTTGGAGCTTCTGCATCTGTCTGCTGTGGCCAGAGCAACAGGGCATCCTGTGGTTGGGTGGGGCCTCTCAGCCCAGCTGTGAATTCTCTGTCCTGTGCGCCAGCTCAGAGGAGCACCCCCTTACAGAGGGGCCCCGTGCCAGAAGATCAGTAGGTAGATGTGGGTTCCTGGAACCTGTGGCTCCCTTTCTAGGCTGTGTCCTTTCAACAGCTCCCTCCACCTCCCAGTGAACAAACACAGCCCCGAGCGAGCGCGAGAGGGATTAGGCCTTTGCTGGGCCATTTCCTTCTCTTGCCAGAGGGTGGGTATTTTAGGGAGGAAACCAACCAGTCTCCCTTATGGCCTTAGCCTCCATGTGGGGGTTAAGTAGGCCACACACCAGGGGGATATTAGCAGAGATTACAGTATGGCCCTGATGTTTCTGTCTGTCTCTGCCTCTGAGGTGGCTGCCTCTACCAATCCAGGTGCAGGGACAGACACGCTTTGGAGCTGTGGGCCTGGGTAGACCTGTCAGGCTGGGAACAATTTCAGGTCTGAGTCCGGGCGGCAGCCTGAGGTCACCGTACTCCAGTGTTGGCGTATTCGTTTTAGTATTTTATTGGATTCTTATACTTCTACCTCCCTTGCAACCCCATTTCATCCTAATTTCTTCTACCCCCCCCCCCCCAAATACTAGGTAGGAGAGAAAGTAGGCTAGAGTGGAAAGCGGGTGTAGACCTCTACAGGCTACTTCCCGCTGATTAGGCTCGTCCAGTACCTAGGGGCAAGTCCAGTCTTCCACATCAGAGCATTTTCTTCTGGGATTTGAACTTGGGACCTTGGGAAGAGCAGTCAGAGCTCTTAACTGCTGAGCCATCTCTACAACCCTGGGTTTTGTTTTGTTTTTTTGTTTATGTTTTTTTTTTTTTTAAGAAACCAAAACTCTCACTTGACTCCAGTCTGTAAAGATGGAAAGAGACTCTGAAAGTGACACTGTCAGGGCGAGTCACTCTGTTGGGTCTCTGTATGGAAATTGTCATTGTCATCTTCATTAGTGGCGTCTCTGTTCCTGCCCTCTGGCAATAAAATGTGGAATGACCTCAGGCTACTGAAGATGGCTGAGAAGGTTGCCTGAGGAGAGGTTCAAGGTGATGAAGGAGGGTTAGCCACACTTGAAGGGACTCAAGCCACGTCCTGATGGTGGCCTTAAGTTGAGTGGGTCCAGCAGCAGCGGAGAAGCCCCTCTGCAGACCCTTCTCTCTCTGGATGTGCTGGTCCCGAGCACACTGCTCCTGGAGACTTGGGCATCTCTCCCACTCCACAGTAAGGGTGTGGAGTTGACTGCTGGCTGCGACTGTCACATCTGCCCTGCTCTTTAGGAATGCCGGCATCCTTCTGGCACATCTTTGCCGTGCCAACATGTCTCTGCCCAGAGACCACAGTGCTCTTTATGGGAACCTTGTGCTCTGCTGGCCTGGGGGGGGGGGGCTTCAGAGCTGCCAGGTTGTCTTCTCATCAGGGTCACCAGGGGAGACAGGTAGAACGCACAAACAGGATGATCCAGGGAAGGAAGGACAACCGGCAGGCCAGTGTGGGGCAGCAGGGAGGCCTGCTAGCCTAGGGAAGGTGATGGCGGAGCTGTGTGACCATCCATCCTGGAGGAACAACACTGTGGTCAGACCCTGAGGAGGACAGTGTCTGCAGACCTTCCTAGTGAGGGCAGGTGAAGGCCGTTTGCTCTTTTTTCCTACTTAGTGACATTTTCAGTGAGAACACCTGTTGGTTAAGTCAGCCTTCAGGGAAATGGGAGCCCACTGGAGTTGGTGGTGGCTCCAGCGAGGGCCTGTTAGAGAAAGCCACTGCTCCGGCCTCTTGGGCTTCACCCAGCCTTTCTCCGGAAGCACCAGGGAGGCTTGGCTGAGTGGAGATTTGTGGCTGTGGCCTCACTGTTGATTCTCCCCCCACCCCCCTGGGCTTTTGTAAAAAAAAAAAAAAAAAAAATAGGTTAAGCAGACTGGAGAGCTGACTTAGCAGTTAAGAGCACTGACTGCTCTTTCAGAGGTCCTGAGTTCAATTCTCACAACTATCTGTAATGGGATCCCTTGCCCTCTTCTGGTGTGTCTGAAGACAGCAACAGTGTACTCACATACATACAATAAATCTTAAAAAAATAAACGGCTAGCCGGGCGTGGTGGCACACGCCTTTAATCCCAGCACTTGGGAGGCAGAGGCAGGTGGATTTCTGAGTTCGAGGCCAGCCTAGTCTACAAAGTGAGATCCAGGACAGCCAGGGCTATACAGAGAAACCCTGTCTCGAGAAAACAAAATAAATAAATAAATAAATAAATAAATGGCTAAACATGGCATAGGATGGCCGATGTTGGTAAAAGCATTTTAAGTCACTGCTTTGCACTTGAAACTCGGGTTTCAATGCTTTGTTTCTTTTAAGTCACCTTTCAGCACCCAGGAGTGTGTGTGGTGTTAAGAGCATTTCCCACATTCCCAACGTAGAGGCATCTGGCTGCTTCCAAAAGAGGCGCGATCTAGAGGAGAGGGAACCTACTACTGGGCAGTGGTATTCTTGAGTTCCTCTTTTGCTTCCTGAGGGATTCTGGCTACACCTTGCTTTGCTTAAGGAGCCCAAGTAGGGTCTAGGGACACAGGCACACCACAAGTCCCACCCTCTTAGATGTCTCAAGGGATTGACCTGACTAGGGCTGACACACATGTCAGAAAAGCTAAGATCAGGTGGGCTGTGACTTGGAACGTGTGCGTGTATGCATGCATGTGTGCGTGCATGTATGTATTGGTGTTTTGAGACAGAGTTTCCCTATTATGTGGCCCTGGCTGTCCTGGAACTCACTATGTAGAACAGGCTGGCCTCAAACGTGCAGGATCCACCTGCCTCTGCCTCCTCAGTGCTGGTAATAAAGACATGCGCACCACTCGGTCCAGCATGTGAGTATCATGAACTGAATGGAGACAGGTTTAAGATTTACAACTGAACAGGAAGCAGGTTTACTAATCAAAATAGGTGTCTATAAGGAAGCAGTCTCAGGCTGTTGCCATCCCTGAAAAGGGCAAAGCCACAGTTGACGGTTTTTTGTTTTTTAAAAATTTATTTATTTATTTTATGTATGTGAATACACTGTAGCTATACAGATGGTTGTGAGCCTTCATGTAGTTGTTGGGAATTGAATTTTTAGGACCTCTGCTCGCTCCGGTCGGCCCTGCTTACTGCAGTCCCTGCTCACTCTGGCCCAAAGATTTATTATTATACATAAGTTCACTGTAGCTGACTTCAGATGCACCAGAAGAGGGCGTCAGATCTCATTACAGGTGGTTGAGAGCCACCATGTGGTTGCTGGGATTTGAACTCAGGACTTTCGGAGGAACAGTCAGTGCTCTTACCCACTGAGCCATCTCACCAGTCCCGGTTGACAGTTTCTATACCCACTGTTAACCTTCCCACTTGGAGCAGAGGATATCCCTCTGAAGCTCACCCAGGGAAGGCTTTGCCACTCCCATGAGACTGAGCGTTGAAGTTCTTGAGATGACCATGCCCAAGTCAAATAATACACAACACTCAGGGCTCCATCCACTTTCCACGTGAGGATCCTCTTAGTAGGGACCCTCCTCACTGCCTTGGTCGGGAAACCAAGGGTATCACATGCATTTGGCTGTGCCTACCTCAGTTCCTCAGACAGCCCCCAGCCCACTGGGAAGGGAGCTTTATGTGGTCATCTCAGATTCATGGGGTAGTGTGGACTCTCTTATGGTGTAAGCTCAGGATGTGGGGAGAAAAATGGGGTCTGAAGTCAGGGTAAGTCTGCAGGGGAAGCCTTCTTGAAGGGATTAGGAGGCCAGAGGGGCCAGTTGTTGGGCTTTTCACTCTGGCACATCTGGCATTTGGGGTCGATGATGATTCTTAGTAGGGACGAGGGTCATCTGTGTTCCTGGCCATTACAAACAAGATGTCCCAGGATCCATGACCTAGTGAAGATTCAAAGGTCTGAGTCATTACTAAATATCTTCAAAGGATTGCCTCCTTCTGGGCCTTCTGCCTCTAGCACAGGGACATCACTGTCTTGACTGTTATACTGGCCTCCTGCAGCTGACAGGGCTTGTGAAGTTCCTCCCAGATCAGGCTGGCTCTTGGGTGCTTGGGCCCTTCTTGTTCAAGGAATGACTCAAATGGTGATCCTCCTCTTCTTCTTCCTCCTCTATCACATCATCATCATCACCACCACCATCCTGGGTAGCAGTTTTAAATTTTTTCCATCAAGTCCATAATAGCCCCGTAAGTCATGCCCACTGATCCAAGACCTCAGTAGCAAGTTTCAACATCTAGTCTGGTTTTCTTGCCTTTTCCCTTCGAAACATGGATAAAATCAGTCTTCCTTTTTTTTTTTTTTTTT